>NW_021637132.1:0-43321 GCF_004799145.2 Neltuma alba | reverse complement strand
TTCAATTAAATACCATAATATCTTCACCAAGCTGCTATATAGTTATTAATTTTTTTATTTAGAGAAGTTTTTATTATAGATTGCCATTTATCAGATGCATTGCACAACATCCCAAATATTCAAATGTCTAGTCAAAATTGAAATAATCATGTTTGATGGAATAATACGGTATTAGCTGATGGTTGGCGGCTAGGATTTGATGAGTAAACATCTTTCAAATTTTCCCATTAGAATTAATTTTGACGTAGGAAAATTTTTTGATTAGAGACTGGAACACCAAGTGCAGGCCCTGTGGACATAGACGCATTCTTTTTCAACCATTATTTTCTGGGCTCTTTGAATGGTTTATAAACATTGAGATGATATATTTTTGATATATTTTTTCTTCTACTCTCCCTTCTTGGAAAAATTTATAGCTAGATTCTTATTTTTGGTATCATCACTTCATTGTTGACATATGTTAAAACCCCCCGGATGGGAGATGCAAATGCCACCTTCATGTTTGAAATATATGGTCGCATACCTCCTTAAACATGGAAAGTTAAAAAAATTATCTTCCTCAACTATCACCATGCTGGATAAATAAATTAAGAATAGAAGAGTCAGATGCTATAGTATCACCAATATTGGCACCAAATTTTTGAACTTGGTGACTGAAAAGGAATTAGGATTAGGGAAAATAAGTAGTGGGAGACATGGCCTTCCCCAACAGCGGGCCTATGTTTTTGGTTGTTGAACCAAGTTTTTTCTAAAAAGAATGTATAGTTTATGGCGATTGTTTTTGAAATTTGAGGGCCAAAAACATACCATCAGGAATGAATATTTTTTGCATCGCAGCATCTTACTCTATTTTTCTGTACTGCAAAAAAAAAAAAAATGAATTCTTTACCACATTATCAGATGTGCCAGCTCAAACAGTTAGTTCTTGTTTCTGGATGAATAAAAGTATGCCATGCGACAAATGTGAGTTTAAGTGGCATATATTTGCTGCTACTCACAAGATTAAGTTATATGGACAAAATTGTATAAATCAATGTTGAGAAAATAAGACTGGCCATTGAACCAGTGAAGAAACGGGCTCGGGATTCAATGATCAAATAATGGTCTGAATGGTGGTCAAACGGGTTCATGAATAAATTAATATATTTAATATAACATGTGCTTAAAATAAATAGAAGCAATTGTCCATAATAATATAAATAAATATTTAAATAAAAATAATATATAATTTAAAGCAGGCAATATCTATCCATACTCCGTTGCTCTCATCCGAAATGTATACTTATTTCATAATTTATAATTTATAGCTCTAAAATACATATATACTACTTCTGATCCTTAATATAAGACTTTATTTGATTTTTTTTTAGTCTTAAATATAAGATCCCAATTCATTTTGTCTCTTATATTATGTATTTTTTTTTAAGATAATCTTTCTTCTAGTCAATATACTTGATTAGTAAGGATATTTTATGAAAGACAACATCCATTTATTACAAATAACTAACTTAATTTATTTTCTTAATCTCTTCAAATTAGTCAACTAGCAATTAGAACCGGCAATAGTATATAGATATTCTTGCATGTTTGTTCAAATTTCTTCATTTCCCAACGCTTGGTAGATATGGGTATGTATAAATTGTAGCTTAGAAATATGGATTAAAATTTAAAAAGATAAAAAAAAAAATATGTGAACAGTTCAACCACCGCTTGTAAGAATTTTGAGTAGTTTGAGGCAGGTTTGGCCGGTTTTTTGGCCTACTGTTTCTGTGCATTATCAAACGGGTATGGGACCAGTTTCCGGTTCAACCGATCAAACTGGCTGATTCAGTTTGGTTCTTACAACGTTGGTATTAAATCTTAAGTGATTGTTGAGGGGGACGGTTTTGGGTTTTCAGAAAGTATGGCTTTCAAATTAAGGTTTCAACTTTTGGATGCTGCCAAAACGAATAACGATGAAAAGGGTGTTTGCAATTTGTAGTAAACCAGAAGCCAAATAATCTACTTCCCCTGTTAATGTTGCAGAAGTACCACTTGAACCATCACTTTCGCATGCAAAACAAAGGCTTTGGGATCACTTCACCACTGTGGGATAGGATCTTTGGGACGCTGCCTCCATCACTAATAGGTGGTGTAAAAAGTAGATAAGTTGCTGTCAATGCCACTGTTTGGTTATTCAGCAAATTCAGAGGTCTGACAAATACACATGTAGTGTTTACTACTTGTCAATTGGATTTTGTTCTCGATTGATGTTTTCGAGGTGTCTCCATCATGCAATTGAACAGTGTGAAAGTGTTATATATTATTTATCAGATTTAAATCAGAAACTCTCAATCAATTTTGCTTTTAGCTTGAGGCCTTATTGCAGGAATATCATTACTCCATATAACTAATTTAACTGGGTTATTAGTGTAACCGAAAGAGTGGATTTTTCATTTTTCTTTATTTGCATCGTCTGAGGTTGTAAGGACCTGTTTGGCACGTTCAAGATCTTAGGAAAAGGAAAATCCATATTTTCTATCAATTTAACACCTTTGATGGCACAATCTTTTTGCAAGCCATTTTCCGGTGGTGGGGCATTTTCCTTTATAGCCCGTTTGGTTCTTGCGTGTAAGTGGATTCCCTGTAATCCCAGTACATTTTGCTATTCTCATTGTTTGGTTTTTTTGTTTTTTGGCCAAAAATTGTTTGGTAGGTCCTAGGTAATGTAAATGAGATTACATTATGTAAAGGAGATAATCTCAAATGCTGGAATTTGGATTACATCAATGGACTTGTGTAATCCCCATTCCCACTTCCTTTATTCAATAATACCCCTCCCAATTTGGGTGCCCCTCCTCCCACCCTCTTCCTCTCTTCCACCAGCATTTTCCATCTTCCACATCTCCTCCACCAGCGGCACTCCTCCACCAGCGTCACTTCACCATTTTTTTTGATGATCGCGAAGTTTTCAACACTGATATTCTCCTCCTCTTGCAACACTTTTGTTCTGCCCACAACTGCCAACCTGTTCCTCCTTGCACCACTGTCGTTCTTCTCCGGTTGTAGACCTTGTTCTTCTCCACGACCATTGTTCACATTCGCCATTGTTCCCTTCTTAAATTCTGCACTGTACTCGTCATTCATATCTCTTTCTTTCCCATTAACATTCTTCTCTAGATTTCATTTTTAATCCTCATCTTCAAATTCTTTTTTCATATTGTGGGTTTTGGGTTTGATTATGTTGCTATGTATTTTGGTAGATTCTGATAAGCAATGGTAATGTACGGTTGGGAAGCATTAAAAGAAAGAGGAAGATCGGGAAGGTTTTTTGTCTTCTTTGTCTTCTGACCAAGGCTACAATGGTCATTTCACAATTCTTTTTTTCATGTTTTTAAGAAAAAGGTATTCATTCTAACATGTACCAAACAAATATATTGTAATGATGATTGCATCATGTTACATTCTTAACCATTGCATTCCATTACATTCCCATTCATTCTATGAACCAAACAGGCACTTAAAGATAGGAATATCGCTTCCCGCTTTTTTGTGGGAACCCATTTTTCATCAGGATGAGAAAATCTTGAGGACAAATTTACCTCTAAAAGAGAAAATGACAAGTGATGGAGATGATAGAGAAGAGGAAGAATTAGGTGGAGCACCAAAATTATATGGCTGGAGTAAAAAATGAGAGGAAACACATTTAAATACTCTCTAAATTAAACCATTGAACATTAAGTGGACATTTGTTTAGATGAAGCAATCTAATCTTTTTGCTCAATGCTTGGAAAACATGTTCAATGTTGCTGGATGTGATTGACCTATGGAGGAGGAAGATTTTCGCATTACCTAATTCTTTAACAGCGACAAGTTCTTTAATGTTGCTAGGTTGTTGAGTATGGCCTTTCTCGTGCTATAAATGAGCAAATGCGAATTTAGTGCTTGCTCATTTTCTTATTATATCTTGAATTCACTAGACATAACTTTTTCAATTTAAATTTAAATTATGCAAATGAACTATCATTGGAAAGTTTTTTGAATATAGTTTCTAATAAAATAAGACCCATTCAAAAAATATTTGTATTTTTAAAGCTATGAATAGAATAGGGAAAAAAGATAAGAAACGTTTTAGATATGACCTTTGATAAATGTTATTACAATATCCCACAAACTGTAATTGTTTTTGAAGTGAAACTTGTTATACATAAAAATAGCCTCTATAAGTTTATTAAAAACATCTACCTTAATAAAAAATATTCTCATATGAAATATACATGATTTTTAAAATCTGGTTCAAAATCTAGAGAAAAATGTTTTTGACCCTTGCTCACACTTTTGATGATACCTGTCAAATTACAAAGCATTTTTGAATGAATCTTGTTGCACTAAAAACTACACTCAAAGAGCTTTTCATTAATAGTTTCTTTGCCAATTTGAATTTATATTGAGAAAATTATATCAAATTAAAAATTGCTCTGTTTAGTGTGTTCAAGACAGAGTGTAACGAGTGTTTAAGTAAGACGTAACGGAATTCAAATTTTCTAAGAAAGTTAGAATGTATCGTGCATGAATTGGAATTTGTTGATGCAAATTCCACTTTACATCAATAAACACATGGTTTAGCATTAAGCTACGGTAACAAAATAAGTACATTCAAATTTCATGCAAGAAAACACGTATTTGCTATAGTGAATTTAAATTTTCTTGTGTAGATTTTTAGCATCAAATTTGATTTTGCTTACTTCTGTCCTTGTCATATTAAAGCTTAAATTTCATTGAAAATAACTTTAAATATAAAGTGGGCAAATGACCTAACACTAAAAAGCTATTTAAATCTAGTTTCTAATAAAATAAAATCAATTCAAAAATTTGAATTTGATCCACCTGCAAACAAAAATTGTTCTGTAGGAAGTGAAAATCTGAATTGACAGAGGCAACAAGAAGTATAATGACTGAAAACAAACAATTGGAGGCATTCAAAACTATAAGCATTCAAAAGACGGAGTTGCTTCAAGAGAATATAGGAAAGATATCTGGGATAAACTCACTTGTTAATGCCGTAAGACTCAAACAATCCGTTTAAACAATTTTTGCTTGTTACTATTTAATTTAGTTATTTATTTCATTTTTATTATTGTTAATTATTGTTGTTGTATAAGGTCATGGGTATCAAAATAAAATAGATTTGATTTGGTATCTCAACAAATGCTATCTTCATATTATTATTTATATGATTTATTATTTAATTTTTTTAAAAATTAATATTTATAGTATTTTTATGAAAATCTATGATGATTTTTAATTCACATTGAGCATGTATATTTATTTATTTTAAATTATAATTTATTATTAATTTAACATTTTGGATTTTTAATTTTTTAATAATATTTTTATTCTTTAATGTTAAAAAGCAATTTTGTTTCTTAGAAATTTTTCAAGATATTTTCATCTAATCAAGCATAAAATTTTTCATCAACCCATTTTTATTCTAGTGCTTACCAAGTGTACCATCACCTAAAAATTTTTCATTCCATTCCTTTTCATTCTAACAAATTCTTCCTACCAAAACGGAGCGTAAGACAGAGAAGAAAAAGGAGGTGAGAGAAAGAAATGAATTTCATTCACTTACGCCCTTATGTGCTGAAGGCGCTCGTTCGTGAGCCCACACTATCTTCCTTATTTAATCATTCATAGGCTAATGACTTGAGGATTTGCAGTTTAGAGTCTTCCTAATTTTTAATGGTTGTCCTATGAAGTCACCAGCTGTATATACGTGTGTATGTATGTACATATGTAACTAGAACATATAACAATTTTGAACATCAAGCTGAAGGAAAAGCAACAATGTAGGTACAACAATAAAGAAGGAAGGGAATGCAATAGGCAAAAAAATGTGGAAAGTAGAAAAGAACTAATGCAACCAATGGATTGTATTGACTAGAATGAACTCAATTCCCTTGAGATTGTAAATGCAAACAAATAGTTAAAACTGTTGGGATGTTTATTGTGATCTGGTAGGATCATATATCAAACAATTGTATTTAGAAAAACCAAATAAAACGAAAAATGATTAACTAGAAAATAAATTTGACAATAAGGAACGAAATTCTAAGAAAATTTGTTTTTAAAACCCAAACACAAAATCAGAAGGATGATTGAAAATAGGACCTTAAGGGAACTTGTCACTTACTATCCTAGTAATGAAGACAACTTGACATTGTCAAAGTATTTTTGCAAGAGTAGGAGGCTACAAAGCAACACTCACAAAAGAGAGAAATTCTCAAAATTGTTATTCACTCAAAACTTCTAGATTTCGATCTAGAAGAAAATCCTCTTTCAAAAGGTCTTATTCAAGGAACACGAGAAGGAAACTTTTGAAAAATAAAATATAATCCTAATTGATACGCAAGGGATGCCTTCTTGTTACTTTTTGAAAGTTCTTTGAAGTCATTTGAGAAAAGAAAGGAGGGAGGGATTTTGTCGCGCGACGGGGTGCTATGGTCGGCATGCAAATGAACTAACATGACAAAATTGGGCGTAAAGTTGTTTTGAATTATTTTCTCCACCAACTGGGCTTAAATCTGGTGGTGTTGAGAATATTTACTATGCTAGTTAGATGAACCATTGGTGTAGAAAGTTATTAATTTTATACAAATTAAATAATTTAAATAACTATTTACGCCGGTTATTTATTTTAACTCGTGTAGAAAGCTTTTTCTACGTTCGTTGCTTTGGAAACTTGTATCTAAGTTACTACCTCCGGTCCTAAATATAAGAGATAGTTGATTAGTTTGAGGAGTTTAAAAAAATAAGTTAAGTTAATTATTTGTAATAAATAGGTGTTGTCTTTCCTAAAATATTCTAATTAATTAAGTATATTTGCTAAAACTACTATTATTAGAGGGACTATTTCAGAAAAAAATGCATAAATATAAGAGATAAAATGAATTGGAGTGTTATATTTATGACCAAAATAAAAATTAAACGAGATATTATATTAAGGATCGGAGGTAGTATTTTATTCCCATTGAAGGGTTATTGTAGCAAGGTTTTTTTTGTTCAAATACATCATGTCTGTGTATCCTATTTGTTCATGTGAAAGTTACTTATTTTTATACTTCTCTTTTTCTTTAATCTTTAAGTTGTAATTTTTTTTTCAGTGTGAAGTTTATTCTTATGCTTCATTTAAATTTCATACAATAAGCATTTTAGTTTTAATATGGACAGAATTTTGAAAAAAGAAACTATGAGTTATCAACAATGTGTACAAGTGAGCGTGTTGTAAATATAGATATACATGGAAAGTGCGTATTCGGTCATTCCTCTAAAACTTCATGACTTGATCTATATATATATAACCATTTCCATACATTATCATCATCAATTATACATGCCATTATTATCATTTAACATTACATCCATTTACAATAATTACAAGATGTAAAACTCAAGGCACATATATACATAGTTCTAACAAATACATAACCTTCTCCTTTGCATCTCCATTCCTTTACCTTGCCTCTTAATATTGTGGCCCCTAGTTGTTTTTTTTTTTTTTAAGATGAAACAATGGTATCCTCAAGTCACATTGGATTTGAGACTAATCCCTTTCGGGCCTGGAGCAGTTAAGGAATAGCCCTCCCAACAAGTGCGCTTCCCGAGATTGGAACTTGTGTTCTCTTTCTTACGGGGGTGAGGCCGCTATCACCTCAACCAACAGCTTGTTGGTTGGCCCCAATTGTATTTAAATATGGAATGGGTGAGATTTCAGGGGAAATCTCAGTAGCAAACTACACCAATTATGCATGGAAGAGAATTGCTTGGTAGATGACATGCTTGGCTTTAAAATGTCATGTTTTCATTCTTGTAAACACTACAAAAAACATGTATTTTGTAGCGGTTAATATATGACGTTTCTAGTGGTTTTAACCGCAACAAATAATATTTGCAGCGGTTAGATAAACCGCTAGAAAATCAAGGGCAAGAAACAGATTTCTAGCGGTTATAGGAACCGTTACACAGTATGGTCAAAACGCCAAAACTTTCTAGCGCTTAGAATAACCGCTAGAAAAACAAGTAGCTGAACGGCAATGAGATGAAATTTCTAGCGGTAATAAACTGCAATAAATCACAAAAAAAGTTTTAGTGGTTGATTAACAACTAGAAAGTTTTGAGCGAAATTTCATTTTGTCGGGAAACAAAAATTTTCATTTTGGCGCCAAATATTTCTAGCAATTACTAACCGCTAGAAAGTTCGAAGGAAATCAAATTTTGTCAGGAATTGAAATTTTGGAATTGGCGCAAAAAACTTTGTAGTGGTTAGGAATAGCAGGAAATGCAGCGGCAAATTTAAATTTTACGAAATTTGTCCCTTTCATTTTCTAGCGGTTTTGGAACCGCTAGAAAGTTTATTCCAGATGAAAAAAATAAATTGAGATGTTTGATTATTAAAGAATATAATATTATAAATTTAAAAACCATTAAGTAGATTATATTAGAGAATTTTTGTTAAAATGTATAATTACCAATGTAATACATGTTATACATTTGAATTTTGTAATAAATAATAAGTAATAAATAATAAGTAATTAAGTTGTGATTGTGTCAAATGAAGTGAATTTAATTTAATTAGTTGAATTGAAGATGAGATAATTTATAATATTAAACCTAAATTGTTATCTTGAGAAGTGCTTGAATCAGTTGAGGAGGGAATGACAAATATAAAGAAGAAAATCTGAAAGAGAAAGAGAAATAAATATGTTAGTAAATTCTAAATAAATACAAATAAAAGATATTAAAACTTATAAAATAAAAATCACCTTACCATATAATGAAGAGAAAAAAACCATCATATCAGAGAGTAAAAAAAAGAGAGATAATTATAAAGAAGAAGGGAGAGGAAGGAAAACAGATTGGTAAATGAATGAAGAGGTGATGTAGTATTTATAGAAAGGGAAAATTATTGTAGAGTCCCAAGCAAGAGATTTTATCACTCTAAGGTCCCTGGAAATGCTAAAATGAATCTGAGGTCCCAAGGGACTTAATTGTGAAAAATTCCAATTGTGCAATTACAAAATTACCCTCATTCATTTGAAAGACAACGCTGAAGAAAAATATGAGGGTTCTTTCATTCGCACAGCTCCGTCGCATCTCGCCTCTCTTCCTATCGCGTCTCGCCTCTTTGACTGTGATATTCTGCTCTGCTCCTCGCCTATCTGACTCCGTCTCTACCTCACACCTATTGCTTCTCATTGTCACTACCAACTTTCTTGTTTTTTCGCTTCTCATTCTGTGAAGTATAAAATGATGCTCTGTTTTTCGCTGGTTCATGCTCTGTTTTTGCTGAAAATAAATGAATATGACAGTGTTTTTTTTGTTATAATCCCTGTAATGCGATGGTTCAATGTGTTGTTAATGGATACATCGAAGGTTGTCAATCTAACTATATGACTTGTCAATGACAAGTGATTGTGACAGGTTGATATGAAGAATGTCAAGTTCAAGTAGGAAGCATTTGTTCTGCTATATCCATCCAGGGAGACAATTTATTAATGATGTAGAAGATGAAATGCAATATGTTGGAGATGGTAGCATATATAGCGTTTTTTTTTTTTCATTTGACAACATAATGACATCTAAATGTAAAGTTAAGTTAATGTGTATTGATATTATTTAATGGTTACAAAGTTTTTTTAATGCCATTTATGTGTATTGATTAGCATGAAATTCTTCATTAATATCCTTATCATGTCTAGAAATGATAAGGGTATTAATACTAAAAAAACGAATGCTAACTATGATGACATGATAGGTACATATCACAGTCTTCTCTGTCAGATCTATTGACAACCTCAACAGTGAGTGTTGACAACCTGAGGAGAAGTCATTGACAACTTCAACAGTGTCGCTAACAACTGACTCTGTGGGATAACACAGCCTCTAATCAAATAGAATTATTATCATATATAATGACTTTAACAATAAAATGGGAAGCTCTTTCAAGTCATCAATAGCTTTAAGTGAATCCAATTTGATTATAGCAGAATTTTATTGCAGAAATTCATTAACAACCTCAATAACGAGTGTTCACAACCCAAGAAGAATCTGTTGACAACCTCTGCAGTGTCACTAACAACTGACTCTGTGGGATAGCATAGCCTCTGATCAAATAGTATTATTATCATATATAACCACTCTAACAATAAAATGGAAAGTTCTTGAAGTTATTAACAACTTTAAGTGAATCCAATTAGATTATAACAGAATTTTGTTGCAGAAATTCATTGACAACCCTAACAACAAGTGTTGACAACCTGAGGAGAAGTCGTTGACAACCTTGGCAGTGTCACTAACAACTGACTCTGTGGGATAGGACAGCCTCTAACCAAATAGTATTATTATCATATATAATGACTTTAACAATAAAATGGAAAGTTCTTTCAAGTCATCAATAGCTTTAAGTGAATCCAATTTGATTATAGCATAATTTTATTGCAGAAATTCATTACAACCCAAGAAGAATCTGTTGACAACCTCTGCAGTGTCACTAACAACTGACTCTGTGGGATAGCATAGCCTCTGATCAAATAGTATTATTATCATATATAACCACTCTAACAATAAAATGGAAAGTTCTTGAAGTTATTAACAACTTTAAGTGAATCCAATTAGATTATAACATAATTTTGTTGCAGAAATTCATTGACAACCCTAACAACAAGTGTTGACAACCTGAAGAGAAGTCGTTGACAACCTTGGCAGTGTCACTAACAACTGACTCTGTGGGATAGGACAACCTCTAACCAAATAGTATTATTATCATATATAATGACTTTAACAATAAAATAGGAAGCTCTTTCAAGTCATTAACAACTTTAAGTGAACCCAATTGGATTATAGCAGAATTTATTACAGAAATTCATTGACAATCTCAACAGCGAGTGTTAACAACCTAAGAGAAATCTATTGACAATCTCAGCAGTGTCGCTAACAACTGACTTTGGGGGATAGCACAACCTCTAACCAAATAGCACTATTATCATATATAGCAACTTTAGCAATAAAATGAGAAGCTCTTTCAAGTCATTAACAGTTTTAAGTGATCCCAATTGATTACAGTAAAATTTTATTATAGAGATTCATTGACAACCTCAACAGTAAGTGTTAACAACCCATGGAGAATCTATTGACAACCTCGGTAGTGTTGCTAATAACTAACTCTGTGGGATAGCACAACCTTCAAATAACATTAAATTATAACTAAATAATATCATATTACAGCTTTAACACTAAAATCATATGTTAAGAAATCATAAAACATTGCAAGTACATGAAATTGTCATATTATACCAGTAACTTAATTCAGACTGTCAATGACAGCCTCAACAGCATGTGATAACAAGTCTATGGCAATCTATTGACAAGTACAGCAAAATAGAAATATGATATTATATCAGATTACTTCCAAATATCATTTATCACTTTATTTATATGTATACAATTTAACTACGCCAAATTCACAACCCACTTAAAAAAGCATATCGATTGCATGTGTACATAATGTCAGTTGTTAGTGACACTGCAGAGGTTGTCAACAGATTCTTCTTGGGTTGTAATGAATTTCTGCAATAAAATTATGCTATAATCAAATTGGATTCACTTAAAGCTATTGATGACTTGAAAAACTTCCCATTTTATTGTGAAAGTCATTATATATGATAATAATACTATTTGGTTAGAGGCTGTCATATCCCACAGAGTCAGTTGTTAGTGACACTGCCAAGGTTGTCAACGACTTCTCCTCAGGTTGTCAACACTTGTTGTTAGGGTTGTCAATGAATTTCTGCAACAAAATTCTGTTATAATCTAATTGGATTCACTTAAAGTTGTTAATAACTTCAAGAACTTTCCATTTTATTGTTAGAGTGGTTATATATGATAATAATACTATTTGATCAGAGGCTATGCTATCCCACAGAGTCAGTTGTTAGTGACACTGCAGAGGTTGTCAACAGATTCTTCTTGGGTTGTGAACACTCGTTATTGAGGTTGTTAATGAATTTCTGCAATAAAATTCTGCTATAATCAAATTGGATTCACTTAAAGCTATTGATGACTTGAAAGAGCTTCCCATTTTATTGTTAAAGTCATTATATATGATAATAATTCTATTTGATTAGAGGCTGTGTTATCCCACAGAGTCAGTTGTTAGCGACACTGTTGAAGTTGTCAATGACTTCTCCTCAGGTTGTCAACACTCACTGTTGAGGTTGTCAATAGATCTGATAGAGAAGACTGTGATATGTACCTATCATGTCATCATAGTTAGCATTTGTTTTTTTAGTATTAATACCCTTATCATTTCTAGACATGATAAGGATATTAATGAAGAATTTCATGCTAATCAATACACATAAATGGCATTAAAAAAACTTTGTAACCATTAAATAATATCAATACACATTAACTTAACTTTACATTTAGATGTCATTATGTTGTCAAATGAAAAAAAAAACGCTATATATGCTACCATCTCCAACATATTGCATTTCATCTTCTACATCATTAATAAATTGTCTCCCTGGATGGATATAGCAGAACAAATGCTTCCTACTTGAACTTGCCATTCTTCATATCAACCTGTCACAATCACTTGTCATTGACAAGTCATATAGTTAGATTGACAACCTTCGATGTATCCATTAACAACACATTGAACCATCACATTACAGGGATTATAACAAAAAAAACAGTCATATTCATTTATTTTCAGCAGAAACAGAGCATGAACCAGCGAAAAACAGAGCATCATTTTATACTTCACAGAATGAGAAGCGAAAAACAAGAAAGTTGGTAGTGACAATGAGAAGCAATAGGTGTGAGGTAGAGACGGAGTCAGATAGGCGAGGAGCAGAGCAGAATATCACAGTCAAAGAGGCGAGACGCGATAGGAAGAGAGGCGAGATGCGATGGAGCTGTGCGAATGAAAGAACCCTCATATTTTTCTTCAGCGTTTTCTTTCAAATGAATGAGGGTAATTTTGTAATTGCACAATTGGAATTTTTCACAATTAATTCCCTTGGGACCTCAGATTCATTTTAGCATTTCCAGGGACCCTAGAGTGATAAAATCTCTTGCTTGGGACTCTACAGTAATTTTCCCTTATAGAAATCAGCGAGACATTTGTAGCAGTTTGTTTGTAGCGTTTTAATTCATTTTGTAGCAACCTTGGATTTTCTACCGTATAATATAACCGTTAGTATTTGTAGCAATTTTACATTTTGTAGCGGTTCTATAACCGCTACAAATTGTAATTTTTTATTTTTTAAAAAACTGAACCAATTTTAATTTATACATATTTATTTATGAAAGGAAAATTTTTTGAATGATAAATTTTTTTGAAATTGCTATTCTTGATCATCATCCTGCCTGAAAAGAGATATTAAAAAAGTTATGTTAGAATTATAATATATTTAGAAAAAATTCGTAATTAGTAGTTAATTATTTAAATAATTTAAGAAAAGACATATACCTGATAATTGCCAAATTATCATCTCCTTGAGGAAAGAAGTTTTCGAAATTCGGGGGTTGGAAGGGTTCACTGTCGTAAATAATGTCACCATCACCCATATCATAAAGATCCCGTGGCTTGAGGTGAATGACCATATTCCAGCCTTTATGTTTCTCATCCTCAACATAGTAAACCTGGTGTGCCTTGGAAGCAAGAATATATAGCTCATCATCTTCAGATTCCCTTGTATGAATAAGTCTAGAGAAATTACCAGAGGTGATGCCCAAGTGGTCAGTAGCAAGTCCTCGTGAAGTTGCATATTTGCCCAACAGCACTTGAACAGAGTTATGGTGAAAAGCTGGTAACTCAACTCAATGATGCCAATTAGCTTTCCATAATAAGTGACGCCTCCAAAGCACATATCGTCGTCACTGCTGCTAGCATAACATCTCGTCCTAAATGTCCGGTAAACTCCAGAGTTTTGTGTGAGCAATCCCTGATCATGTCCAACTATACAGAACTTGAAGCCGTTAACATTATACACGGTAAACCTTCGTGCATGATCTAACAGAATGAGGGAAAGAGCTTTGAATTCATCTGCCTATGGGCTGTTGTCATTACGTATTCGACGTGTAAACTAACCAGGAAACTCTTTGTGGACTCTTTTATCAATGTCAGAGGAACGCGCACGCCCCCATAGCTATCGCCTGAGGTAACTTCTAAACTCACTATAGTGAAGTGTAATTTGTTAGAAGAGTCAGTGAGAAACAAATGTAAAGTGTAAAAGTTAGTGAGCTTATATAATACTTACTGCATGAAGGGTTTACTTTGGCTGCAATTTATCAAAACATGTCTGTGTGCCTGGAGTTTCTTTGTGGGAGTGAGTCTAAAGAATTCATATCCTCCAACTGGTTTCCCGACAGGAGAAAATAAAGTTGACATGGAAGGACCAGGAGGAGAATCATCTACGCAATGTGGGCGGTTAAAAGATGTCTCCATGTCATCAAAGTACCTTGAACAGAAAGTTAGGACCTCATCTCCAGAATAACCTTATGCTATTGACCCCTCAGGGCACGCCTTATTCCTAACATATGATTTTAATTTTCCCAAGTACCTGTAGGTTAATATTCCATTAATAATTGTGAGCAAATGAAATAACAATGTGAAATTTAAAGAGGGGTTATGAAAGATAATCTGGTACCTCTCTATAGGGTACATCCATCGATAGTGAACTGGGCCAGCAACCTTGGCTTCTCAAACAAGGTGGACAGTCAAGTGAACCATAACAGTGAAGAATGATAGAGGAAATATCATCTCCAAGTGACAAAATGTAAGAATTATTTTATTTTGTAGCTGATCAAGCTCTTCCGCTATCAAGACCTTCGCACACAACTTCTTGAAAAATGAACACAATTCCACCAAAACTACTGATACATCAGAAGGAAGTGTGTTTTTCAAGGCCAATAGAAGTAACGATTGCATAAGAACATGGGAGTCATGACCTTTTAACCCAGTAACCTTTGGAGCCTACAAATCGATACACCTTGAGATATTGCTAGAATATCCATTTGGTACTTTAATATCCTTCAGCGTCAAAAGGAAGATATCCTTGTTTTGCTTTGTCAAGGTGAATTTAGCTGGTTGAAACTTGCCCTTTTCATCAGGCCAAGCCTCTTCACGAATTCCCCAGGCCCATAAATCTTTTCTAGCTGTGAGATGGTCTTTGGACTTTCCAGCTTCGCTGAGCAACGTATATAGCACATTATTGCACACATTTTTTTTCAATGTGCATAACATCCAAACTATGTCGTAGCAAATTAGATTTCCAATAAGGAAGAGTGAAAAATATGCTTCTCTTCTACCATTGCATAGGTTGCACATAAGATGTCCCACGAGATAATCGTCCCAGTCATTTAGGATCCACATTCTTACCAAACTCGACATTAACATCATCTAACTGTCACAAAATATCCACACTAGACAAAGTAACAAGAGGATCTCTCTGCTCCAGTTTCCCATCAAAGCGAATCCGTTGTAATCTAAATCTGTGCTTGGAATTGAGGAACCGTTGATGTCCTATGAAGCACCACTTGGGACTGTGTGGAAGGCGACATGGCACAGAATCAAAATTACACTCAGGACAGGCCAACCCAGTATGCACATTCCAGCTGGACAAAGTTCCCAAACCAGGAAAATCACTTATTGTCCACATCAAGGCTGCATAGAGATTGAATAGTCACTTGTCATATGAGTCACATGCCTCAACACCATTCATCCACAGGTCGATCAATTCATGTATTAACGGTTGCAGGTATATGTCTATATCATTTCCCAGTGCTTTCTTGCCAGGAATGATCATGGAAAGCAAAAAGGAGCTCTGCTTTATGCACATCCAAGGTGGTAGATTGTATGGAACTAATATCACCGGCCAGATACTATAACTTGTGCTTATGTTTTCAAAGGGATTGAAACCATCGATTGCCAACACAAGACGTATATTTCTAGGATCACTGGCAAAGTCTAGAAATTTCACATCAAATGTTTTCTACACCTCTGAATCTCGTGGGTGCCTTAACCTGGCATCTGGATTTTCCTCAGTCACATGCCACCTCATGTGCTGAGCCATTTTTGATGACATATACATTCTTTGCAACCGCAATTTCAAAGGAAAGTATCTAAGGAAATAATGTATTAAAAATCTCAAATATCGAATATTTAAAGACCAAACAAGTAACACATTATATTCAATTGTATTGATAATTTCAAATATCGAATATTTAGAGACAAAACAAGTAACACATTATAATAAATTGTACCTAAGAATTTTGGCTGGTTTCTTCTTCTGCTTTTTCTCATTCCGTATCAACTTATAGCGAGACGTCCTACATCTCATACAAATCTCCTTGTTTGCATTATCTCCCCAATACAACATATAGTCGTTTGGGCATGCATCTATCTTCTTGTAGTTCAAGCCAAGCTTGTTAATAATCTTCTTTACTTCATAAAAAGATGGAGGGAATTCAGCTTGAGGGAAAGCATCTCCCAGTAATTCCAATAGCATGGACATTGCCTTGTCAGTCATACCACACAAGCATTTGATATGATACAACGTCACCAAGAATGACAACTTAGAATACTTTGTGCACCCAGAATAAATAGGCTTGTCAGCTTCGCTCATGAGGTCGAAAAATTCCCGAGCAGTTTTGTTTCTAAGAAACTCCGATTGAGGCCCTTCTACTTCATCTTTATTGGGATCCTCACTTTCGTGAACGCCAAAAGCATCACGCACAGCATCGGCTTCATCTACTCGAACTCCCATCTGTGAAACTACTAGAATTGACTCAGTAACCATATCTGGTCGTTGCCTATGTAGTTGCTAAAATATATACTCTCACGGGAAGGGCTTAAAGATCAAATGTTCTCTAACAATATCTCTGGGATGCCACTTCTTGAAATTACATTTAAGACATGGACACTGAATCTTACTATTTACGGCGACATTGACGAAAGCAAAATCCAAGAAATAGTTTAGACTACCCAAGTATTGGGGAGTTGACTGATGCAAGTTGATCCATGACCTATCCATCATTAATGTTGCTCAAATTTCATGAACATATGACATAGGAAGCTCAAAGAGAAGTTAAAATGAATTTCAGATGGAGTTATTCAGCTTATAAAGGAGGCTGCCAATGGATACATAACGGTCAAATTTTTGTAGCGGTTCTAAACCCCTAGAAATTTCTAGCAGTCTTAACAGCTAGAAATTTGAATTCAGAAGCTTTTTTTAGTGGCTATAGATTTTCTAGCAGTTTATAACCGCTAGAAATTTTTTGCCATTTATTTTCTAGCAGTTTTGAACTGCTAGAAAGTTTGAGGGAGGAGGGAAATTTGAATTTCTTGTGAATTTTCTAGCAGTTAATTAATCACTAAAAATTGTTAACATTTTTCAGTTTTATAGCGGTTTATAACCGCTAGAAAATGTCTGTTAGAATAAATTAATATTTATTAAATTAAATTTTACAAAAATATTAAAATAATAAATAAGTATTAAAAGGTATCAATAATATGTGTATGCATAAAATTTAAAAAATTCCATGATATGTTAAATATTAAAATACATATTCCAAGAATGAATTTTAATGTTAAAAGAATATGTTTAGTATGTTTTATATAGTGCAACAATATATTAATTAATACTTGACATAAATAAAATTATAGAAATAAAGAATTAAAAGTAAACAAATAAACATAAAACTTAAATAAATATCCGCATAAAACATAAGATAATAAAATCCAAATCCAAATAAAATCCTACATAAGGAAAACAGGGAAAATCAGGGGTGAGGGGCAGAAGCAGCATCATCGTGATCGTCGGGCGCTAGATCCTCCTGCTGGTTCTACTGGGGGTAGGCAGGCTACTGATCGTGTTGGGGCTAAACCGGCTGCTGGTCGTGCAGGGGCGAGACTAGTGGCAGGCGTACGTTAGGGATCTCGAGAATCGGGATGTTTGGAGCGATAGTGATCACCACATCACGCATGGCCATAGTAGCTGCCTTCAATTGGTCAAGCTGCAACTGGAACTGACGATCACACTCCTCCATCCTGGCCTTCATCTCTCACCTGATCTCCTGTCACAGCTCATCTGAGGATGAGGAACTCAGTCGCTTCATTCATGCGCTCGCCTGAGAGCTCCCTGTAGTGTATGAAGGGCCAACGCAACCCGAGCGGGGCAACCTAATCAGTGTGGGTCCGAGATCGAGCCTACTAACTTGACCAAGGTGTTGCGCTCAGTCACGACCCACCAAAAGTGAGGCGGTGGGATCCAAGACAAACCCCTGAGACTCATGCAGCTCGGTATCGACCTGAGTCATCCGCGCCTACCAAAATTAATATAAAGATATTAATTAGTATGAAATAATATTTATACTGTGATATGATATTAATATTTAATTAATTACTTACTGCCATCTCCTCAATCTCATCCAACGCAAGCCTGTCTAAAGGTCTGTACAGAATTGGCCACATCTCGCCATATGTAGGCGTGTATCCCCACTCTTACCGAATCCTTTCCCTTTGTAAATGAAATGAAAGAAATTATTAATTATAAATTAAATACATATACACATTTAACAAATTCTTTTCAAGTACTTACAATCTCATCATAGGTGATAGCAAAGCTCCTGGATCCAACCCTATGATATCGTCTGGTGCCTGATGCTCCCAATATTTCTCTAGGAAAGAGCCTCAAACAAAATGTAAAAAAATTAAATTAAATTAGTCAAATTGGACAAAAAATTATAATTAATGCAATATTATCATACCATCTGCTTAGCCGACATCTTAAAATAAACATAACTCGACCAGTCTTACTCCGGGACTCCACTAGGTATATCTGCCAGTATCTCCTGTAGGGGCCTCGTCCCATCACCTTTCTTCTCCCACCACAGGTTAGCCCTCCTGTTCTTCCATGTCATCCCAAGTCTCTTGATTGTATCCGCACTCAACTCCTCTCCTAGTATAAATTTACTCTGTAATTAAAAAAATAAAGAATTATATTCATTTCCCTAATACAAATAAAACTAAATTAAATAAATAACAAATTATAAACAAACAATTAAGAGATTTAAATAAAAAATATATATTCATTTAACTAATTTAAAAATATTATAAATAAAAAATAAATTATATCAATAACATATCATAATCAAACAATTAAGTAATTTAAATAAAAATATATTTTTATTCAACTAATTTAAAATTATTATAAGTAATAAATTAATGAAATAAATAACAAATTATTATCAAACAATAAAGTAATTTAAATAAAAAATATATATTCATTTAACTAATTTCAAAATATTAACAATAAAAATAAATTACAGCAATAACAAATCATAATCAAACAATTAAGTAATTTAAATAAAAATATATTTTCATTCAACTAATTTAAAATTATTATAGTAAAATTAATGAAATAAATAACAAATTATAATCAAACATTTAAGTGATTTAAATAAAATATATATTCATTCAATTAATTTAAAAATATTATAAGCAATGAATTAATTAAATAAATAAAAGTTTAAATACAAACAATTAAGTACTTTAAATAAAAAAAATATATATTCATTTAACTAATTTCAAAATATTATGAATAAAAATAAATTACATCAATAACAAATTATAATCAAATAATTAAGTAATTTAAATAAAAAATATATATTCATTTAACTAATTTCAAAATGTTATAAATAACAAATTAATTAATTAAATAAAAAATTACAATCAAACAATTAAATAATTTAAAAAAAATATATATTCATTTACTTAAATTAAAAAATTATAAATAATAATTTTATACTACCGTCATCATTTTCCAACCTTGTTGCATCTTCTCTAGAGTGATTTTCTTCTAATCCTTCATATAAATGGGGAACAGGGTCCATTACTGACCAAGAAGGCACACATACTTGTTATACAACTAGCCACCTTTCTTGGTCGGTTGGCCCAATTCATTCAGTGGCACAACCACCCATCTACCGTCGTCGTAGGTAGCTCTCTGGTTGTCAGCCTCCTATAGGACCTGTTCCCCTCAGAGTCTGCAAAATTTAATTAAGAAATTAATTATATATTAATGAATTAAAACAATTTCTGTATAAATTAAATAGTTGCCAAATTTAAAAAAGTTAAATAAATACTTACCCTCAAATTCTACTTCAAAACTGGTATGGTGTCTAGGAGCAGGACGCTGCTCAGTATGGGGATTCTCATTCCCTTGAACCTATTCCTCTTCCTCCTCACCAGCATCACCATGGGGTTGTTCATCCCCCGAAAAATAAGCCTCCTCAGTCCGCTGGATATTATCATGCTCTATGAAGCTTTGGAAATCCTCCTCGTTCAGATCGTAGTCATGAATGCTCGGGAATGACTCACCAATATCATGACCCCCACCACTACGATCCTCACTGAGTCCTGCTCTCTCAGGATCAATTGACTCCTTCCCTGCTTGATGACTCATCCTAATAATACCAAATAGTAATTGTAATGAAAAATATATTTTACAACTAAAAATTATTAAAAATAAATAATTATATCAAATAATAATTATTTCTATTAACTCTAAATAATAATATCAAATAATATTAATTGAAAAAAAGATATTCCTATATTTAAATTTACCTTTAACTCATAAAAAAAATATAACTACTTCTATTAACTTTATAAAAACTAGCCTATCATAAAAAAAAATTTCCATCAACTCTAACTAAATTAAGCTAGTCTATCAAACTTAATATAAAAAATATAACAAAATAAAAAATAAAAACAAAAATTATTTATAAATAAATTACTATTCTTACTTGAAAATATGGATCTGCAACTGGATCTGGATTTGAATCAAGATATACTTCGTGGAGAGAATTCGGCAGAGCTCCGCTTCAAAATTCGCCAAACAGTGAAAATGACGCGGTGGGGGGTATATATAGGCCGCGATTTTCTAGCAGTTTTGAAGAATCGCTAGAATTTCCTAGCAGTTTAAGTAAAACCACTAGAAATTTCTAGCTGTTACACTACGCCACCTCTTGTATTCAGCCATGTTTCACAACTCCTCGGGAAAAATAAAAACTTTCTAGCGGTTTCTCTTAAAACTGCTAGAAAGTTGGTCACATTACTATCGGTTTAGGAACCGCTAGAGAATGGAACGGTGATTTGCATTCTCCAGTGGTTCTATCATCGAAACCGCTGGAAAATATGAAGGGAATTGAAAGACGCGCAACGGAAAATAAATTTAAAATTTTCAATCCCTTGCCCAGATCTACCGATTGCGTTTAAGTCAAGTTGTAAGAAGTATTAGCTTCGATGTTCGATTTCTTGGTGGCTCGGGGATTCCGCCGTTCAAGATGCCTCTGCTCGCATCTTTTATCACTTGAAGTCGACAACTCAGATTGGCTTCCTCTACCGGTATCCACACGAATAGCATTCCAATCACGAACGACGTGCTAGCGCCTCTTGTCCTTCTAGGGTTTATTTTTGGAAGAATCCGTCCTCCCTTCTCTATTTACTGGCCGTCTCTTATCAGCAAGCTTTTACACTCTCACACCCAAAACCCTAGCTCCTAATATCAAATATATAGGATGCTATAGGTATTATGAAGGATATTTGATTTCGAAATTAATCCTAAATTAATTCCGAAATTAATACAATATCAAATATTGCGTAATCAGATAAGAACACAATTAAATAAATATGTTTTATATTAAATCCGTCCCACAGATTTAATTCACCTATTTATTTAATTCAAAATAAAGATATGACGAAATTATATTTGATTTATTCTCATAAATCAAATTTGAGATATTATATTATATCTTATCAATTTAAAATTGATATAGATTTAATTTATCCTAATAAATTAAATCTAAGAGATATATATTTCTTATCAATTTAAAATTGATATATAGATTTAATTTATCCTAATAAATTAAGTCTAAGAGATATATATTTCTTATCAATTTAAAATTGATATATAGATTTAATTTATCCTAATAAATTAAATCTAAGATATCATATCCATTTAAATTTCAAATTTAAAAGTGATATAGATCTAATTTATCCTTATAAATTAAATCTAATAATTAATATCTCTTATATTTATATAATATGTATATATATACAAATTTATATATATATATATATATACGTCCACCCTATATTATTCATTGAATCTGGACATATCTTAGATTCAATGAATCTGGACATCATAGCTCATGTTGGGCTATTTTGTGTGCGACCCTGTAGGCCCATATGAAGTTGGCAGTGGGCCATTAACTATAATGACTCACAAGTTGTCACACCTTACTATAATATTGACTTAGGTTCCTTTCAAAATCATTTTTGACCACATTGGATGGTCTTGGGCTCACTTTTTACCATAAAAACGCTAATTTTCGGATTTTTACTGTTCATCGGGTAAAAATCCAGTTTTTCTGGCCCAACTTCAAAAATTCATAACTTATTCTAAAAAAATCCAATTTGGGTGGTTCAAAATTCTACTTAAAGCTCTTTAAGTCCTCTTTCAAGGAAAAATAATCTCATTGTCCAATTATTTATGAGAAAGCGTCAGGTTTTTGAGAAAACAACACTGTCCATTTGCCAAAAACCCTGATGTCCAGATTCTGACCATTAACTTTGAAAAATTATTATAAATCGTATACTGGTCCATTTTTAACGTATTAGCTATCAATTTGAAGCTCAGGATGTCATATTTCATCATGCCAAATTTCACGATTTAAAGCGTTCGGGAACATAATCAAAAAGTCACGTGAACCGGTCAGGGTCAGTGTGCTTCCAGCACTGTTAGTTTAATATTTACATAACCAAAATAAGCTCACGAATTTTGTGGCTAAACTCCACAAATCAACCTTCAATCTGCAGCTTCCCTTTTGAAGATTCATGCCCTAAAATGTTACATGATTCTTGGGGGATGAGATTTTTGGAAATCCCAGTAGTAAATTAACCAACTATATCACCAAGCAAGCATCATTATTATGCATGATCACATTAGCTACTATGGATGAACTAACATGCTTATCATTTGGCAAACTCAATCATGCAAAGGCCAAAGCAAGATACTATAAAGAGCAGCCACATAACAATCAAGAGAGCTCAATCACAATAATAGCAATTAACCATACAATAATCAACAATGCTAGTTAGTGGTAGTAGCTAGGTTTAACTTACTACCTTGCTTCAAAAGTCTTAGCCTTTCTTCCTTCTCCTCTTTCCCTTGGCAAATATCAAACCCTAACCATGTGATTCAACAAAAATGGCAGCAAGAATCATTATCCAACCATGAAAAAGCAAGAACATACATCAAAATGATTCTTGGACCATAAAGTTCCCTCCTTTGTTCACTAGTTTTAGATTTGGTTCTCTTTAACCCTAAAAATCACTCCTTGACTTGTTCCTACATGGATTTTCATGTAGATTCCAAAAATAGGCTTAGATTTGTGAAAATAAAACTGATTCTTCCAGCCACAAACCGACCAAACCACTAGAGGTTTTGACCCAAAATTTTCAGCTTTGCTTTTAGGCTTCCAACACTTGTTTCTTTTAGTCTACCCTACACCATTCCTCATTTTAAGCATCATGGAAGCCTTAAAACAATGAAAAGCTCATCCTAGGGTCCAGTTCTTCACTTGGTCGAAAATAACTCTCACAACAACAACCATGAAAAATACTTTAAAATCACTTAAACTCACTTGCCAACACTAGGATCTAGCTTGTGTTGTTGTGTCTTAGCAAATGTTATGATCAAAACTTCTTTCCCCTTTTTATTAATCACTTTGGTCCACATTAAGAGAGGGAAGAGACAGATTTTAAACCATAAAAATGAAAGAAACCAAAGCAAGAACACTTCTAGGACCAAGATCTAACCTTGAAACCTTGCTAGGATGATCAAAAGTGCTCCCTTTCTCCTTGTTTCCTCTCAAACTCTCTCTTTTTCTCTATTTTTCTCCCTTGCACGAAATGAACATCTGAAAATGGGGAGAGAAGAGCTTGATTAAGGCTTCAAAATATCCCAACCACCTTCTTTAATGATAGTCCAAGTGTCATTACCCTACTAAGTCTTGATTCCTCTCTCTTAATTAACATAATTCCAAATGAAATTATTTACTAAAGTCAAAATCCTCTCCATTCATGGAATGACACTTGGCTAATTCAAATCTTCTCCTTCAAGAGCTTGACACATGGCTCAATAGGATCCCTTGGATTTGCAAGACACCAATCTTGCTTTATCGGTATACTTTAGGCTCTGAGTTTAACTTCTTTTTATAATTACAGTAACTTAGTCTCTGTAATTATTTTCTATCAGATCCTTAATTTATTCTCCTCATTATTGTCTTCCCAAATTGTCCTTTTTGTCTCAAAATTAATTTCCTAATATTTAAATAAAAAGGAAAATTAATTTCCTTCTCTTTAGGGATTTTTCCACTTTTCACATTTATTTGGAAAAATCTTGGACACTTGAGGGTTTCCATTTAATTCCATAATTCCTTATAATTCCTTGGGATCTCATAGGAATTTTCTTGGAATTTTATTCCTCTTAAAATATTTATTTGGAATTTTCCAAATAAAATCCCTCAATTAGCCTAAATCACCCTTAAATTCTCTTATAATTTCTCTAAGGGTAATTTAGTCATAAAACCAACTTTATAATTTCATATAACTCTCAAAGGATATTATCCCTATTTTTCCTTAATTTTCATGGCTCAAAAATATTTTTCCTTATTTACATTTGACCAATTTTCTTTAATTAGTCAATTTCCTATAATTGGCTTGGAAAATTACTGTAATTATTTTCCACCAAAATTCTTTGACTTTTCCTTATTACTTTTAATCCTCAATAATTTGAGAATATTTCTTGTCTCCAATTATCATAATACTGGATGTGACACAAATCGTAAGCGGTCTCTAGCAAGACATCACGACTACCCAAATCATATGAGAATCGTTGAACGATGTAACCTTTCATACAACCATATCACGTCCCTTTTGTCACACGACATTTTGGTCATGGATGAGGCATAGAGAACGTCATCCTCCTATTCATGACCGTTACTTTCTCGATCCTTGAGTAGTCTGAGTATAGAAACAGAACTACCTTTCCATTATATTATGGCCATACATTTCTCAGAATCACTCATCAAGGGGCCCAATAATATCTCTCTATGAATGTAAGGGACAAATTCCATCTTGACCATTGACATTCCTCCACATGAAAAAAACCACTAAGCCTGAACATAGTCTTTATGATCACTCGGTCAAAAGTGACTTTTGACTAGGTCAAAGCTGAGCGTTTCTCATGTAGGAATCCATGATGATCTCAGGTCAAAGGGCACAGTGACATGGTTTGTATATGAGAGAAGCTTATGACTTAACCCATGCAGCTCTCTCATAGCGGGTCGGTCCAACACCTTGTACTCTTACATGTGCCTATGACTTTGATTTATATCTCTATATATTTTCAAAGTCATATTGGTCTTATTTCATCTCTGCTCCCACATAGATGACCGACCAGGGACATTTAGGATAACTCATGAGTTATCCAAGGGTAGTCATCACAGTAAACATGCAAATAATATGATAACATAATTAAGAAATTCATAAATCAACAATGTTCATAACACAATGATTGGCTCCTAGGGCACAATTTCCAACAAAATAAACGCTAGAAATTTGGCACCAACTTCGCACCAAAACGGGCGAACAATTCTGGCGGTCACTTTCTAGCGGTTTACTTCTAACGGCTAGAAGCTTATAGGGCCCACACTATTTTTGGTCAAAGCACTACGAATTTCTTGTAGTTTGTTTGAAAACCGCTAGAAATGTCTGAATTTGTAGCGGTTTTATATAACCACCACAAATGTTCTGTTGCTAATTCTACTTTTTTTTTTGTAGTGAAAATACTATGCTTTCATGCTCAATATTTCATACACACATGGCCATGGATTATACAAGAAACATAGCAACATATCATCATGCATATATCAAAGCACAATCAAGCAACATCAACACACAAGCATCTACCTCAAGCATACAAATACAGTAAGTTCACTACCTTGTGTTTTTTAGCCTTTCTCTAGCTTTCTTTGCTTCCAACCATTAAGGTTTCTTACTCAACCTTTGCCATTCCTCTTCCTTGATGTCTTATGGCCCTAAATACATCAACACATCATTGCCATTTATTCATTAGGGCCATGGTAACCAACAACATCAAAACTTTGTTTTCTTTGAAATATATTAACTTCTAACTTTTGAGCTTAGTTTCTAATCTTTCTAAAATTAATTCCATGTGCTATTCCATAAAATTTTACATGTAGAATTCATTTCCAAGCTTAAAATTATCAAGATCAAATTCCTCACTATCAAATTGATATGGTTGAACATAGTGTCTTAGGGCTCAAAATTTCATTTTCATGTTCCAATGCTTCGAACTTGTTTCCTCAGTTGTACCTTATACATATTTTCATTTTAAACATATTGGAAGTATCAAAATCATCAAAATCCAATCCGAGGCTTAAGAACCGGCTCTGGCCAAAAGTTACGGAAGTTAAGGAGAAGAGGAATTTCTTGTAAACTCATTACAAAACTACTTGGTTCTTGTTCTTTTCAAGCCTTTAAACATTATGCTAACATCAATTTCATCTTTCCTTAACTGTATCAATTTTGTCTACCAAGACCCCCTAGGGTTTAAAACTTCAAAAAACCATTAAAACCTATAACCACTCAATAAGACATAAAGCAAGTGAAACTACATCAAAAACCATGATCTTACCTTCTTTTGGAGCTTGGATTTTCCTTGAATTTCATGAGCTTCTTCTTCATCTTTTTCCCTTGAGAAATTTCGTGCTCCCTCCTAGAACTCTCCTCTTGGCCGAAATCCTTGCATAAATGGGAGGAGAGAGGTATTTATAATAAGCAAGCTTAAATTTTGGCCCTTGATCTTGTAAACAGGTGGCTTAATCTTGGCCATTCATTTAATCTCTTTGCCATGCGTCCTTCATCCTCATGTCTTCCATCTTGATCAAGTCATGCTTCTAGGCTTCTAGATTGCTTACTTTTTATGACACCACACCTCTTACATCATGCCTTACCATTTGTTTCATAATTAAACCACTTAGCTTATGATTTTGCCATTTGTAATTTAATTAGGCTATATGTTCCATGATCTTGCCATATGTCTTCTTTCAATATCCCTACCAATGAGAAGCCTTACATGTGGTGTGAAAGAGGGAAGAAAAGAGAAATGGAAAGTTTCTCTAACAAGCTTCCAAGCTACCAGTCTTATTTAACTCTTACCGGTCCCTTTTCTTTTCCCACATACTTTCTTGGAATTTCTTACTAATGAATTGGCCCACATATGGTGCTGTCTTAGAGGAGTATAGAAGAAAATAGTTAGCTCTACTGATAGGCTACTTAGCTTTACTGAGTCACGCAGTAGAGATTTTACTATATCGGGTAGACAGAGAAATGCCTAAAATGTACCCCTACTACGTTTTGATTTTTCTATTGTCCACAAGTACTCGTGGTGAGTCCTTAGATGACTTAGCGGCATCATAAATGCACCTTGTTGACTTAGCAAGCTGACTCAGCACTTTCATTAATGCAATCTTATCTCTTTGTCTCCTATTTAGGTGACAAAATTATTTAATATTTTACTAGAGTAGTTTATTCAATCCAAAGGTCCAAAAATTTATTTGTCCACACCACAAAATTCCTTTAATTTTAGAAAAAACATATCAATTTTCTCGGACCATAACTCAATCCGTAGGTATTTCTTTTTGAATTTCTTGTAAAATGCCCTTAAACGGCCTGACTGGTTTGTAAATATTCTTAAAACCATACCGTTGGCTTTCTCAGGATGAAACTAATTTTATAATTTTTTTATAGCCTCCTCACTCATGAATCCCCATTTTTACTTAATTTTTTGAAATCTCCTCATAACTCAAATAATTAAATCTAACTGTATACCTCAAAATAAGCTAAAATATTTAAAATTCATTTAAAGTCAATTCAAGGGCATTTTGGTATTTTTCCTCCACATACAGGCCTTAACATGGCATTTCTCATTTTCTAAGATTTTTTTTAAATTTTTTGGGCATAATTTCCAACTTTGTCCTTTCCGGCCTAAAACTTTGTAAAATTATGATTTTGCTCCTGATTCGGCTTAACCCCATAATTCACCTCATTTAGGTCTTTAACATAACCTTTGGCCTACATTCATCTCCATTTCTCATTTCTAGGCCTGAGAATTCACTAAAGTCTTTAACTTTATTTACATTTTAGTCTCTAAAACTTTTCAATTTGCAATTTAGCCCCTAAAAACCCTTTAACCTTCTTTTTACATTTTAGAAACTTTAACTCATAGGGACTCAATAGCTTGGCTTGTTTAGGCTATTTCTTATATTCCTAGGCCTAAAATTCAGGATGTTACAATTCTCTCCCTCTCAAGAGAAATTTCGTTCCTGAAATTTTCGGGTTAAACCTCTATCTTTAACCTTAATGAGAGGTTAACCGAGGAGAATATTCCCTCTTATGCTCAACTTTAGCCCTTTTGAACTATTCTTTATGCTTCATTACTAGGTTTTGATCCTGGATCTATGTTTACTCGTTCCATCGTTTCATCCTTTCCTATCACTTACACAAGTATGGCTTTTGCCTTTAAGCTTTTCATTATTGCCGCTCACATACTTTCTATGCTTTAGGCCCATCCTTTTATGATAATGCCATGATACTGTACCTATCTTCATAGCATTTTACAATACTATGGCATTTTAGGTTCCTTTAACACTGCCTTTATCAGTTCTTTTCGGCATACCCTGCTATTCTCATATGTACTTTAAGGGCTTATCTTGTTTCTTTCACATTTTCATTTCACATTTAGCTTGGCTAAATGCATACTGTTTAGGACTTATAGCTCTTAGTACTTTCAACTCTTACTTTCCTTTATTGATTAGAACAGAATTGAACTCGGTTTAATCAACAATAAAAATATATGTGAAAAGTCAAAGGAACTCTTTTTCTACTTGTTGACCATCCTGAGGAAGCTTTCACATCTTAAACTCATTCCTAGTCATCTCATTCTCAGGCCCCAAAGAGGTACTACCTTTATGCCTCAACAACTTTTCCTTAGGCTTGGTCTACTATGACCTTAGAAGCTACTGTGCTTTACTATAAGCCTTTTCGAGATCTATGTCACCCTAGATTCTTTCACATTCTACCTGAGCCATGTTCCACTCTCTGGAAGCCTTTAGACCATCGGACTGAGCTAAAGAATCAGTTTTCTACCCTTAGCTGGTAACTTGACTAATTATTGCTCAGGACTACTCATAGATGCCAATATTGTCTTCTTAGGCCTTACTCGATTCTTTTTGTCAAATAAGGAATCATTACCTTTACGTACTTCCTTAACTCTTAGCTTTCAGCTTCCTTGGGGCACTTTCCTTCATCATGCTTCTTTAATCTCTAGGTGCTAGCTCATTTCTATAGCCTTTTGTGATAGCATACAATATGGAGGTCATGAAGCCCAAGTAGCACTCATCCAATTAGAGACCCAACAAGCCCTTCAGAGTATTCAGGAAATTTATAACTCAAGAATGCTTACATGGAGGAGGACATGGATCATTTCTTGGATGATGACATGGACACGTGCGGAGCTTGATGTGACATATGGAAGGCCACCCCGAAGGCCACCATGGCATGTGAGTCGTTGGAGTATAAATACTTGGACCTTGATCAAGACAAGAGCACGTGTTCTAAGAGCCCAAAAGGAGCATTTGAAGCCAATTCTCATGTTATTAAAGGCCCAACACAATTATATGTGCCTGGAGGAATCCATTAGAGCTATAATCTTTTAAATTGGGGCCCAAATGCATTTTTTATGGATCATGGGAGTTTCAGAACGTGATTCAAATATATTCAAGACCAAATGGATGCCTAAAAGGCCCATGCATGCTTATGGACATGAATAGTAATTATGAAGATCTATTTGGAAGGTCTAAGAATATTCAAGAAGCATCAAGAAGACGTCTTTATGTATTAGTTATGGTTAATTTCATTTTTTTAAGTTTCCATTTTTATTTGCATTAAATAAGGCCTTTTGGTCAAAGATTGCATAAGAATATTTTAGGTTAGTTTCCTATTTTTAGGTAGAAGGCTTTTTCTTCAAGAAAAGGTAATTTCCTATTTCCTTTAGCCTTAATTGGTGCCAACCAAGATAGTCAATCATCATTAAGGCACATTTATGGCATTTATGACCTAGGGTTTTTTGATTCTAGAGTGTTTCTATTGTTGCCTATGTATAGGCTACGTTTTTGTAATTGAAATCAGATTTGAATGAATAAATTTTAGAGAATTTTATTTCTCTTAAGTGAGCTTTGCTTGCCGCCTCGTATTCTCATGGGAATACTCGACTGTATCGAGGACTGATCATCCTTGTGGTGTCTCCATGGCTAGGGTTGTAAGAGATAGGTTCTCTTAAGGTCCTACCTTCTATTGTTCATCTAGTTTCCTAACTTGTTTCTAGCCGATCCGTATCCGTTACTTATATCATTTTGGCTTGCTATCATACTTATGCCAGTCTGCCCTGCTTTACTTACTATCCTATACTGATTTCGAATGGTATAGGGAGAGGACTTATAAAATTATCCTTATTAACTTTCAAGATATATCATCCATATATTACTCATGCCTAGTTTTACTCTCATTAGGGTAAGGTCGACTCTGTGTGCCTTGCGCCAGTTGTTGTTACTCTTTCCTGTAGAAGAACATATTACTTGCATCAGAGCAACATCAACTCAACCACTTTCCCTACCTTGATGGAGAACATAATGCTTTCAAAGGTACAATGACAACTCTATCACTCTGGGAGGATGTGCTATTTTCTTCCTAACGTTGTTAACTCCATCATAGTTGTTTCTTTTTCTTCCTTTAAGAGGACAACTCGCTCTTGGTAGAGCAGCGTCAACTTTGAGTAAGAGGACCACCTCCTAATTTTTTGAGAGATACTTTATGGCTAAGACCTTTCGTTTACTTAATCTCTGAAACGTTCTTCCTTTAACCCTTATAGTATGCATTAGTAAGCGTTATGGTTTAAGCGGATTACAATATAAGCTCGTGGATTTAAAATTTTAACATAATTACTCGGGTTACTATTCACTGTTCAAAGTCTATATTACAGGCCTAACTTCAAAAATTCATTACTAATTCCATAAAAATTGTATTGAGGTGTTCTAAAATTATACAGAAAGCTCTTTCAATGATCTTTAAGGAAAAAATATCAAACTAGACTTATCTTTGGCCAATTCGTATAGTTTATTCAGTAAAGATTATTGTTCATTTGGTAAAATCTAGAACTTTCAGATTCTATGTGTCCACTTTAGAAATTTGTATCTCCTTGTGTACATATCTAATTAAGGTGATCTAGCTCTCATTTTAAAGCTTGGGATGTGTATTATAAGTTTGCCAAATCTTGTGGCTTAACCCATTCATTTGATAGGTCAAACTAGAGCTACAAACTCACAATCTCAAGACCTACGTTTTATCCTTTAACCACTCTTTACTTCAATTCTTTTTATTTCTTTGGCATACATAACTTGGGCTTACTATTTCCCATTCATTCTCATACATTTCCATTTATGCCATAAATATTATAATTAAACACATGGCATTATTGGCATCTATAACATAATTTACAAAATAGAAGAATTATACACTCATTAACAATCTCATTCATTAACAAGAATAATTCTCCACTTCCTTCTCCTCGCTTCTCATGCCATTATTGCCCATCGTTGATCAACCTAAATGGTTGGTTAGGGAGGGATGAGATTCGGAAGAATCTCAGTAGCAAACATTACCACATACATGCACAAGATGGATGCTAGTATACGGTATATAGTTTTCCATGAACTTAAGTTAACTAGTGATATGCCATCATGCTTTATGCTTGGTATAAAAATATATGGCCATAGAAACATATTAAAAATAGAATTTCTAGCAACAATCATCATGTCACAACGTCATACAAACATCAACCAAACAAACCAACACGTGAGCATACCACATTAAGCACAAAAAGTGTAAGTTCACTACCTTGTACTTCAAGCTCTCCTCTTGCTTTTCCTTTGACTCCCTTGACTTGCTAACCATAATAGCTTTTAGTTAATACCAATAAACATTTTCTTGGATGTTCTAAGCTTCTAAACATAACCGTATTGATCATACAATTCATTAGGACCAAGAGATTACATAATGTTCAAGACTAGCTCTCTTGAACCTCAACCCTTCCTCTTGGTTTTAGGGCTTTCTTTCTAACTTTTCTAACATAAGTCTCATCATTTCCCATGCTTAAGGCCCATTTCTTGTCAATTAGGACCACATTAGATGGCCTTAGATTCATGAAGATTAAATCTAGAAATTTTTCTTCACGGGTACAGTTCACACATAAATTCCAGAATTTTTGCTCATATTTGAAAATTCGTAATTAATTTCAAAAAAATCAAAATTGAGTGGTTCTAAGTCTTACTAAAAGCTCCTTAAGTTCTCTTTAAAGAAAAATAGTTTCAGGAACCATATCCAAATGAAGTGTTCTACCCATGGCTTTAAAGCTTACAGAGTGTACTTTAATCATGCCAAATTTTAGAATCAGATACAAACAGTAACTTTTTCAAAATAGGCATCAAGACAGATGCTGTAATCATCACATACCTTGATCTTGAAGCTTGAATCTTATTCCTTCTTCTTGGCCTTCGCCCCCACGTTTTTTTTCTAATTTTTGGTAGAGTTTTCCCTCTACAAATGGCTGCCAAAATGCTCTTCCAAGGTGGGGTATTTATAGTCAAAATTATGACATGGGTTGCCAATTTTTCCCTTAGTAAAATGTGACAATTCCAAAGCCACTTGTCCAAGCTTCAAGTCTTCTAGGACAAGAACTTGCCAAGTGTCCTTATGACATCATATCCCTAACATCATCAAGCTCCTTTCTTGCCTCATCATGCCACATGGGAAAATCTCATGAAAAAAAAGGGAGAAGATTAGATCTTGACCCTGGGATCAAACTTAGTCTCCAAGTTTCCTTCCAATTTACTTGGCTCACATTTGTGCGGCCTTCTTAATGGCATTCTAGAGCTCAGAAAATTCTTTTATCCACTCCACAAATTTTCTTTAATTCTAAAGAATATCTATAAATTTTCTTAGACGATAACGCTTCCTTTAGCCCTTGCATAAAAATCATTTACTAAAATGCCCTTTTTAACTGCATAATTGGCCTTTTATTGTATTAAAGCCATGCCACTGGCCTTTTGGTTGTGTGACCAATTTTTTAAATTAGTATAACCTTTCAACCATTTAACCTCATTTTTGTGTACATTTTTTATGTCTCTTGCTATTTTAAATAATTATTTCAAATAGTGTACTTTTTACCTCATCATGCTTACATCATGAAGCCACATGCCTTTAATCCCACTGTACATATATCTTGCATCCAACCGTACATGTGTCTCTTCTATCTAACCATAATACACTTGTCTCTTCCATATAAAATGGGAGGAAACTAATATAAAATTCGTACAAAATACATCTCTTAGGCATTCTTCCACCCATCTTGCCATTTTGCACTGTATAGGTACTTTTTCGAGTCCTAACTTACCTAGGACTACTAGAACATGTTCTAGCACCATTTTCTCACCTCAAATAATGCACGTGGCATTATATAACATGCCTAAAGAGCAAGTGATACTCTTCCCTTGTTCTTCCATTAAAATAAAATAATTAATAATATTTATTTTAGAATAAACTTGGCTGAATTCTTTCTACCAGTCTATGACTCTGAGAATCTATCTCTGAGTACCAATATTATTTATTAATCACAAGAAATTTCTTTAATTTTTCTTAAGTCAAAAGTCAACCTCTAGATAGTTGACTTTGACTTTCCCTAAATAGTGTATAAATAGACTTTAAATTCTATTAAAGCCAACCTCTTGGCTTCCTGGGGACAAAATTATTTTTAGAACCTATGATAATTCCTCAAGTATTTTTTCCTATTTTATTCCAATTATCTATGGCCTCCCTGTATTTTAAATAATTCAATGTTTGCTAATATTCAAAATTAGTCGAAACCCTTAGAATTCCACAAATTCCTTCTAGTGGCATTTTCATCATATTTAGCCTCATACGAGCCTATGAACTTTATTCCTATTTTTCTAAAATTTTTTTGAAGTATTCAGGCTAACTTTCCATCTATGCTCTTTTCGGCCTGAAAATTTTTGAATTTACGTTTTAGTCCCTAATCGGGTTTAGCCTCAGGAATCCTCTTACTGAAGTTTCAAGTACAACTTTTAGCCCTTAATTACCTCAAATCCTTCGACTAGACTCGTGAACTTCTCATGTAAGCCTTAACGTGCCATTTCCCATTTTTTGGGATTTTTTTTGGGATTTTTGGGCACAATTTTCATTTTTTGCCCTTACTAGCCCGAAACTTTACAAAATTACAATTTTACCCCTGGTTTGGCTTAACCTCATAATTCACCTCATTGAGGCTTCCAACATAACTTTTACCCTATGTTTATTTCTATTTCTTATTCCTGGGTCTCGAGACTTATCTGAGTCTCTAACTTCTTCTTTTCTCAGTCTCGAAAACTTTCCCTTTGCGATTTAGTCCTTGGGAATCCTTTTGTCCTTTTAGGGAATCTCTAGGACCTCTACCAAAAGGGGTGTGGTAGCCTACCCATTTTAGGCTAGTTCTAGTGTGGTAGCCTACTCATTTTAGGCTAGTTCTGGTACTTCTAGGCCCAAAATTCAGGATGTGACATAAGGTTTTATCAATAACTTGTTGGATAAATGAGTTTCAGATCACCTTTTGGATAAATTGAGTTTTGGATCACCTTTCGAATAAAATGTAAGTTTCTCTGCATATATGTTAAGTTATTATTTGATCATTTGTTAGATCATTGGTTGATCGAATATGTATTAGATAATTTGAATGTATGTTTTGAGTTCAAAAACTGTTAAGTTCTATCGATCACGTGTTAGATAATCTATGTGCTAGATAACTTGCTAGATAAAATCGGTTGATCGATTCAATTATTTGTAAAAACTGTTTCAATATAAGGGCTTTCAGGAAGTTATCAATTACTTGATGGATAATTCAATAATCGATAAGTTGTCAGGTAAGAGAAGTTAACTTCATCACTTTTTTCAAAGGTATCGATTAAATATTAATCCATCACCTTATCGATTAAATATTAATTGATCAAATGTTAAATAATTGGTAAGTTTCTTTTATTCACATACTGCTTGGAATACTTTATGAATTATCAATCATCTTATCGATCATCGATTTATCAATGACTTGTTCTAACATTGTTTGACAAATCTCCTCTAGTTTATCAATAACCTGTTTGATCAAGCTCTTCTCTAATTTATTCTAAATCTAGTTTTTCACTGACAATAATCAATCACTTAATTGATAATTTAATTATTGATCACTTAATCGATCAACGTCATTTTTTCTAGAATTTAAGTCTGAGTCCTTTTGAACTATTTTTCTGATAACTTGTTAGATCAAAGTTTTATCGATAACCTTTCAGATTAACAAGATTCAAAGTATTTTTTTACATAGTTACTTATATTATTGATAATCTATTTGATTAAGTATTTATCAAACATCTATTTGATAATTTACAAACACCTTTCTTTAAACTGTTCTTCACGATGATTTTTCAGAAAATATATTTAAATACTATCTTCAAGCTTTTCTCAGCCTTCTTTAATTATCTCATATTCTTATATAAACTGAGAAAGCACATATCTCAAGGTTGCAAGCTTTTTGACTAATTATCATATGTATATTCTTGTTGATTTTATTTCACCATTTATCGATCACATGTTCCATAAACGATTGATCCATAATCACTTTGATAAATGTTCTCTTCTTTCAATTCTGATTTCCTTGCTGTTAATCGATAACGTAATTGACCAAGGGATCATCGATAAAGACATCGGTCAGGCTGTTTCATTTTATTTTCTAATTATATGATGTTTGATTCTATGATTTGCATTTCCTCTATCAAAACCATGAATAATTATTTCTTCTAATTTTCATTCATAATTACTTGAGAAGAAAACTTATAGCTTTGCCAAGACACTTCTGCAGATTACAAGGCACAACGGATATATTATAGGCTCAACCTATTGTGTCAGAAGCATCAGAAGCATTTATTACGAACAACCATTGTAATTGCCGAACACATGCAATTGATACTCTAATAGCTACAAGCTCTTGTGTCTAATGAAAAACTAGAAGTCTCAAACTATAAATGGCATGAAGAGCATTGAATGAAGTATTGAATTCACCGAGCTACCATCTGTAAAAATTAACTCTCATATTTAATACTTTGTTTTTCATTTCTGAGCATCAATGTTCATCATATATACTCTGTGAGAGATTTTATAATTCCTTTTTACTCAATTCTATGAGTGACTTAAGAGTGTGGACTCTTAAGGGAGAGTGGTTGAGAGTGACTCAATTGCTGTACTAAGGCACCAAGAGCCCGTTGAATCTTAGGTATAGTGGAAAACTCAGAGGCGCTCTGAGGACTGGATGTAGGTCAAGTGGTTGAGACCGAACCACTATAATCCCCTGTGTTATTGCATATCTGTTCATCCTCAGTGAAATCTTTCTAAATCTATCTACATTACTTTAATTGATTATTTATTTTATTAAGTTAATTTTTATATATCATCCAATTCACCCCCTCTTGGGTGAAACCGCTACTAACATTTAGTATCAGAGCAAGTTTCTTTGAAAAGGTCTTAATCGTCTGAAGAGAGATACTAAATGGCAGGATTTGGTGATAGTGTGCTACCCAAAGAATGTTCAACCACAAAACCACCAGGCTTCAACGGAGAAAATTTCACCTTCTAGAAAATGAGGACGAAAATTTTTATAAAAGCCACTAAATATGGTCTATGGAACATGACAGAGCATGGGAACTATGTTTTGATGAAGACAGTAGACAATCAATGAGTTCTTCAAAGTCCCAGCGAATTTGATGATGAAGATAAAAGGCTCATTCTGATGAATGATAAAGCAATCAACATGCTGACCTGTGCATTGAATCAGGGAGAGTACTTCCAGTTTCAAGCCTAGAAACAACAAAAGAAATGTGGGAAGCTCTGGAGATTGCTCATGAAGGAACAACCAGAGTGAAATAGACCAGAATAAATACTCTCAACATAAAGTTCAAACTTTTTAGAATGAAAGACAGAGAAAGCATCCAAGACATGGAAGTAAGATTTTCACACTTCATTAACCATCTGAATACTCTCACCAAAAAATATAGCCAAGAGGATCAAGTAAGAAAGATATTTGGCAGACTCACCAAAGAATGGGAATCGAAGGTGGCGGCCATCGAAGAAACGAAGGGAGAATCAATTGGGTTACGTGCTGCACTCTTTAGAAGTTTGGCAGAGTACAAAAGTAAGCAAAAATATAAGAAGGAAATGAATGAGAAAAATCATAAAGGCATTGCTTTAAAAACTCAAGAGAGTAAAGAAGATGATAAGGAAGATTTGGAGGATGAAGAAATGGGTCTCATATTCAAAAGATTCAAAAAGTTCTATAAGAACAAAGCTGGGAGAAGATTTCAATTAAAACAAAAAGCCTCTACTTCTCAAATGGAGACTAAAGATCCAACCATATGCTTCGAGTGCAAAAAAGCCGGGACATATCAAAGTAGATTGTCCTCAACTATATAAGATGAAGGACAAAAATAAAAGAAAAGAGAAATTTAGAAAGAAGAAGGCTTTTGTCACCTTAATCTAGGGAGATAGCTCATCTGAAGATGACAGTGACGATGAAGAGATGGCCAACATTTGTCTCGTGGTGCAAGAAGACGAAGATTCAAAGACTGATGAGGTAATCATTTCTGAACCCTCTTACGATGAATTACAATCCAAATATAATGCTTTACATTCTGAATTAGTTAGAATAGCCAAGAAGTTAGTAAGCTCCAAAAAGAAAATTAAGAGTTTGGAAGAACAAGTCAAACAAAAAGAGATCAGTTCACCAACTTGCATAAAGTGTGGTCAGAGTAAGAAGAAAAATGAAGAGCTCACAAAAACTCTGGAGAAGTTCACAAAGGGTAGTGAAATGCTTAAAGTGATACTAAGAGCTCAATGGTGTACAATGGACAAGTCCTGGATAGGATATCATCCTACTCAGGATAAGAAAAAGGGAAAGAAGAAAAATGGTGATTGATCATATTTAACCTTCTTTAGAAATTCAGTTCCTTCATCTAATCTATTTGTACATTGTTATTACTACAACTATAAAGGTCATACGACATATTGTTATCAGAAGAAGAAAGAAAATTACAGAATATTAAAATGGGTGCCTAAAGGTACATATATACCATGGACAAATCAGACTAACCATAAAGGACCCAAGAAAGTATGTGCACCTAAAACGTGATTTCTTTTGATGCAGGTATGTCCTAAAGCATCCTGAACAAACAAATGATATATCAATAGTGGATGCTCTAGACATGATGGGTGATACTGACAAATTCTCAAAACTTAAACCCAAAAAAGGTGGCAAAGTGAACTTTGGTAGAAATCAATATGGAAGAATAGTTGGAATTGGAGAAATAGGAAGTGACAAAGGAATGAAAGTTAAAGATGTGTACTACGTTGAAGGTTTATGTCACAACCTGCTTAGTGTCAGCTAGAGTACCAACAAGAACAATTAGGTGATCTTTAATTTAGAAGAATGCTTGATCATTAGCAAGGATGACTTGCCACTTAAAAAGGAAGAATTGAATGTGAAGCTAAGAGCTCTAAAGGACGGTAATTGCTATACTATTCAAGTTGACTCTAAACTTTTTGAAAACTACTTTGTTAGTAAAAATAAAGAAAGTTGGCTTTAGCATAAACATCTTGCTCATGTTAACATGAATCAACTTTCAAACTATACTAAAAGGGATTTAGTTATTGGTTTACCCAAAATTTAATTTGAACATGATATTGTTTGTGATGCTTGTTAAAAAGGTAAACAAACAAAGTCCTTTTTTAAATCAAAGAAGATAGTCTCAACTGAGAGACCACTCTAAATGCTTCATTGTTGGTCCATCAAGAGTCAAAAGTTTCGGTGGAAACTTATATACTCTTGTGATAGTTGATGACTATTCAAGATTTACCTGGACTCTGTTTCTTTCCTCTAAAGATGAGACATTTAGTGCATTCATTGTTTTTCCTAAAAAGGTCCAAAATGAAAAAGGCATTTCTATTGTATCAATTAGGACTAATGATAGAGGAGAATTTGAGAACAATGAATTTGCTGACTATTGTGACGAACATGGGATCGACCACAACTTCTTTGCCCTAAGAACACCTCAACAAAATAGAGTTGTGGAAAGAAAGAACAGAGTACTCAAGGAAATAGCCAGAGCAATGCTAAACGAAAAGAGAATTTCACAAGTATTCTGGGCAGAACCTATGAGTACAACAAACTATATCTCCAACAAAGTATACATCAGAACACTACTCGGGAAAACATCGTACATGCTATACAAAGGAAGAAACCTGAATCTAGCACATCTAAACATCTTCGGAGGCAAATGCTACATCCATGACAACAACAAAGAAAATCTTAAATTCAATCCTAAAGCTGATGAATGTCTATTTCAGGGTTACTCTAACCGTAGTAAAGCCTATAGAGTCTTTAATAAAAGAACCTTTACTATTGAAGTATCAATTCATGTTGTGTTTATTGAGACTGAGTCAATTTCAAAACGTCTAGATGATGATGCCAAGATTGTTCAAAGTTTTGGAAAATTGAGTCTAAACAAGTCTTTGAACAAAATACCTTCTGCAGAAAATGCTAAAATTAAAGATGATTCAATTGAATGTTTTCTCAAGATAATTTAGATCAACCTAAGAAATCTAGATCAACCTAACGCTTGGAGACATAACAAAAACCACCCTCTAGAACAAGTCATTGGTGAAGTCAATAAAGGGGTTAAAACTCAGAGGCAAGTGTTCAATGAAGTGCATTTCTCTGCATTTGTCTCAAAGATTGAACCAACCAGTGTTGACGAAGCTCTATTCGATGAATTTTGGATAGCTGTCATGTAGGAAAAGTTGAACCAATTTGAGAGGAATCAAGTTTAGGACTTGGTACCCTGACCTAATGACCATCCAGTCATAGGCACCAAATGGGTATTCAAGAATAAGCTCAATGAGTTGCATAAATAGTCAGAAACAAAGCCAGACTAGTAGAATAAGGCTATAATCAGGAAGAAGGTATTGACTACAAGAAAACATATCCTCTAGTAGCTAGATTGAAAGTCATACAAGTACTCTTAGCCTTTGCCTGTATAAAGGATTTTAAACTGTATCAAATAGATATGAAAAGTTCCTTTTTAAATGGTTATATTATAAAAGAAGTTTTCATTGAACAACCTCCTAGATTTAAAGATCCAAATCTTGCAAATCATATTTACAAATTGAAAAAGACTTGATATGGATTGAAACAGGCACTTAGGGCATGATATGAACGTCTTAGCAATTTCCTGATAAAAAAAAGTTTTGAAAGAGGAAAGGTTGATGCAAACTCTTTATCAAAAGAAATAAGAAGGAATTCTTAATAGTTCAAATTTATGTAGGTGATATTATATTCAGTACTACTAATGAGGATCTTTGCAAAGGGTTTGCTAAGTTAATATGGAGAGTTCAAGATGTCTATGATAGGAGAATTAAATTTCTTCCTCGGATTACAAATCAAACAAAGGAAGAATGGTATATTCATATCCCAAATGAAGTTCTGAAAAAGTATGGTTTGGAGCAAGCAAAGAGTGCAAATACTCTAATGAGCTCAACCATATCTTTGGATGCAGACGAGAAGGGCAAAGACATGAATTTAACTAAGTACAAAGGAGTGATTGGATCACTACTCTACCTTACAGCAAGCAGACTAGATATTCAATTCAGCGTAGGGATATGTGCCAGATATCAATCAGTTCCCAAGGAGTCACATGAAGAAGTCGTTAAGAGAATCCTTAGATATCTTGTCAAGACACCTAATCTGGGAATATGGTATCCAAAGAAAAGAGCAGAATATCTAATTGGATACTCAAATACTAACCATGGAGGTTACAAAACAGACAGGAAAAGAACTAGTGGATAATACCAATTCCTCAAAGGCCGTCTGGTTTCATGGTCAAGCAAGAAACAAAACACCATGGCCATATCTTCTAGAGAATCAGAATATGTTGCCATTATAAGCTGTTGTGCTCAGATACTATGGTTAAAACAGCAATTACAAGATTTGAGAATCAAGTTGATGAAGATCCCAATTCTATGTGGCAACACGAGTACCATCGGCTTATCAAAGAATCCTATTCATCATGCTCAAACTAAGCATATTGATGTTCGACATTATTTCATTCGGGATCATGTTCAAAAGAAAGACGTGAATGTAGAATTCATTCTTACCAAATATCAAATAACAGATATCACATCCCGCCTAATCTAGCATCGATAAAAGGAATAAAAAATTTGGTTAAGGGCCAATAGGAAAAGAAGATTGGCTAAGAAAACTAGGTATGATGTGAGACCCAAAAAGGGTCTGGACTGGCATTTTCAAATTTATTGGTCAAGGAAGGACAAAACGGAAAATATGAGAAAATTTTCAAAAAATCCCTAAAAATGGTAAAAAGGTGAATTAGAGATTTGAAATCTCAATGGTGGCCCTAGAGGTGAAAATGGTATAAAAATAGATTATTACGGAATTTCTCGAACACATAGGTTTTTGGGAAAAACAGTAAAAAAAAAAAGGAGGAAAATAATTATTTTAAATAGTTAGAGGCTTCAATAATTCCAAAAAAATATGGATTAATTATTCAAATATTTATGGGAATTTATAAAATTGATTTTAGGCCTTAAAGGTACAGGAATTATTTTTTTGGTAATTTATTTTGCCACCTTTTTACCGATAAAGGCCTAATCGGGAAAAATTCAAAATCAATAGTTAGAGGTGGAAAAAAAGTCTGAAAATTTTTAGATCATATCCTTATATGAAAAAGAGGATTTTTCATGGGAAATGTAATTTTGGAAGCCTAGAAAAATTATGAAGAGTTATAAGTGAATAGTAACCGATAAACTGCATTTTTGTTTGGAATTAATAACTATGGGTAGGCCCCTTTTTCTTTCTTTTTAGGACAGGATTGGGCTTCATTTTGGGCCAAGGAAAGCCCAAAATTTCATGAAATTAGGAGCCTAACAATTAAATGGATTTAAGCCCAATTTTAGTCAAAATATTAATAGAAAAGTTCTGGAGACTGGACACTTGTCATGATCAGAAAATTGGAGGGCATGATGGCAGCCACATGGCTATTTTTCTTGCTAAACTTCATCCACAAGTGAGGGGAGGAAGTCAGATTTTTCTTGTCTATAAATACCCCTTCATTTAAACATTTTGGGCAAAGTGGAGAATCATAAGGGGAGGATCTGTCAAACTAAATTTTTGACCTTAGACGAGAGCTTATAAATGTGCAAATTGAGGAGGAAGTGCCAAGCTTTGATCAAGGATTGATTAAGGTAAGTTTGAGCTTTGCTTTGGCTAGGTTTAAGCTTGTTTTGGTTAGAAATTCAAGTCATGTTCCAAGGGTAAAATGCTGTCCAATTTTGGTTGATATGAGGAATGACTAGGGAAGGAAAGAAACCTTAAATATTAAATGGAATAAGTATGTTTAAGTGATGTTTGTATTAATTTTTGGAAGACAATCAAAGTAGGGTTCAATATGCCCATTTCGGTCAAGGCTGGTTGAGAAGGAAGGAGTTTGATTTTCATAAATTTGAATTGATATTTGGGTTCTACACTAAAAATTGTGTAGGAATAAGTCAAGAGATTATTCAAATTAAAGGAGGAACAATTATGTAAAAAATTAAGGAAAATGAGGTGTAATTAAGCTAAATGTCAAGCATTGGTGTCCATGCTTGAATTATTGATAAATTGGAATATTTTTCTGTATGAAGTGATAGGTTTTGTGGGGAAGAATCAAGGAGAACATTGGCCCCTTGAAGAGCTGAATTATACTAAGTGAACAAGGTAGCATTAAACTTATAATTTGATTGTTTATCTTGCTTGCTTAATGTGTTTATGTCTACTGCTTTGAAGTAATGAATTTATGTTGTGGAAATTATTGAATTTATGACACTTGAATTGCTTTGGCCAAACGCATAATATTATGCCAATGTGAGTATGTTCTT
>NW_021637131.1:0-221185 GCF_004799145.2 Neltuma alba | reverse complement strand
TAAATAATATTTTATACTACCGTCATCATTTTCAACCTTGTTGCATCTTCTCTAGAGTGATTTTCTTCTAATCCTTCATATAAATGGGGAACAGGGTCCATTACTGACCAAGAAGGCACACATACTTGTATACAACTAGCCACCTTTCTTGGGGTTGGCCCAATTCATCAGTGGCACAACCCACCATCTACCGTCGTGTAGTAGCTCTCTGGTTGTCAGCCCCTATAGGACCTGTTCCCCTCAGAGTCTGCCAAATTTAATTAAGAAATTAATTATATATTAATGAATTAAACAATTTCTGTATAAATTAAATAGTTGCCAAATTTAAAAAAGTTAAATAAATACTACCCTCAAAATCGACTTCAAAACTGGTATGGTGTCTAGGAGACAGGACGCTGCTCAGTATGGGGATTCTCATTCCTTGAACCTATTCCCTTCCTCCTCCCCGCATCACCATGGGGTTGTTCATCCCCGAAAAATAAGCCTCCTCAGTCCGCTGGATATTATCATGCTCTATGAAGCTTTGGGAAATCCTCCTCGTTCAGATCGTAGTCATGAATGCTCGGAATGACTCACCAATATCATGACCCCACCACTACGATCCTCACTGAGTCCTGCTCTCTCAGGATCATTGACTCCTTCCCTGCTTGATGACTCATCCTAATAATACCAAATAGTAATTGTATGAAAAATATATTTTACAACTAAAAAATTATTAAAAATAAATATTATATCAAATAATAATATTTCTATTAACTCTAAATAATAATATCAAATAATATTAATTGAAAAAAAAGATATTCCTATATTAAATTTACCTTTAACTCATAAAAAAAATATAACTACTTCTATGAACTTTATAAAAACTAGCCTATCATAAAAAAAAATTTCCATCAACTCTAACTAAATTAAGCTAGTCTATCAAACTTAATATAAAAAATATAACAAAATAAAAAAATAAAAACAAAATTATTTATAAATAAATTACTATTCTACTTGAAAATATGGATCTGCAACTGGATTGGATTTGAATCAAGATAACTCGTGGAGAGAGAATTCGGCAGAGCTCCGCTTCAAAATTCGCCAAAACAGTGAAAATGACGCGGTGGGGGGTATATATAGGCCGCGATTTTCTAGCAGTTTTGAAGAATCGCTAGAATTTCCTAGCAGTTTAAGTAAAACCACTAGAAATTTCTAGCTGTTACACTACGCCACCTCTTGTATTCAGCCATGTTTCACAACTCCCGGGAAAAATAAAAACTTTCTAGCGGTTTCTCTAAAAACTGCTAGAAAGTTGGTCACATTACTATCGGTTTAGGAACGCTAGAGAATGGAACGGTGATTTGCATCTCCAGTGGTTCTATCATCGAAACCGCTGGAAAATATGAAGGAATTGAAAGACGCGCAACGGAAAATAAATTTAAAATTTTCAATCCCTTGCCCAGATCTACCGATTGCGTTTAAGTCAAGTTGTAAGAAGTATTAGCTTCGATGTTCGATTTCTTGGTGGCTCGGGGATTCGCCGTTCAAGCTGCCTCTGCTCGCATCTTTTATCACTTGAAGTCGACAACTCAGATTGGCTTCCTCTACCGGTATCCACACGAAATAGCATTCCAATCACGAACGACGTGGCTAGCGCCTCTGTCCTTCTAGGGTTTATTTTTGGAAGAATCCGTCCTCCTCTTCTATTTACTGGCCGTCTCTTATCAGCAAGCTTTACACTCTCACACCCAAAACCCTAGCTCTAATATCAAATATATAGGATGCTATAGGTATTATGAAGGATATTTGATTTCGAAATTAATCCTAAATTAATTCCGAAATTAATACAATATCAAATATTGCGTAATCAGATAAGAAACAATTAAATAAATATGTTTTATATTAAATCGTCCCACAGATTTAATTCACCTATTTATTTAATTCAAAATAAAGATGATGACGAAATTATATTTGATTTATTCTCATAAATCAAATTTGAGATATTATCTTATATCTTATCAATTTAAAATTGATATAGATTTAATTTATCCTAATAAATTAAATCTAAGAGATATATATTTTATCAATTTAAAATTGATATATAGATTTAATTTTCCTAATAAATTAAGTCTAAGAGATATAATTTCTTATCAATTTAAAATTGATATATAGATTTATTTATCCTAATAAATTAAATCTAAGATATCATATCCATTTAAATTTCAAATTTAAAAGTGATATAGATCTAATTTATCCTTATAAATTAAATCTAATAATTAATATCTCTTATATTTATATAATATGTATATATATACAAATTATATATAGATATATATATACGTCCACCCTTATATTATTCATTGAATCTGGACATATCTTAGATTCAATGAATCTGGACATCATAGCTCTGTTGGGCTATTTTGTGTGCGACCCTGTAGGCCCATATGAAGTTGGCAGGGCCATTAACTATAATGACTCACAAGTTGTCACACCTTACTATAATATTGACTTAGGTTCCTTTCAAAATCATTTTTGACCACATGGATGGTCTTGGGCTCACTTTTACCATAAAAACGCTAATTTCGGTTTTACTGTTCATCGGGTAAAAATCCAGTTTTTCTGGCCCAACTTCAAAAATTCATAACTTATTCTAAAAAAATCCAATTGGGTGGTTCAAAATTCTACTTAAAGCTCTTTAAGTCTCTTTCAAGGAAAAATAATCTCATTTTCCAATTATTTATGGAAAGCGTCAGGTTTTTGAGAAAACAACACTGTCCATTTGCCAAAAACCCTGATGTCCAGATTCTGACCATTAACTTTGAAAAATTTTATAAATCGTATACTGGTCCATTTTTAACGTATTAGCTATCAATTTGAAGCTCAGGATGTCATATTTCATCATGCAAAATTTCACGATTTAAAGCGTTCGGGAACATAATCAAAAAGTCACGTGAACCGGTCAGGGTCAGTGTGCTTCCAGCACTGTTAGTTTAATATTTACATAACCAAAATAAGCTCACGAATTTGTGGCTAAACTCCACAAATCAACCTTCAATCTGCAGCTTCCCTTTGAAGATTCATGCCCTAAAATGTTACATGATTCTTGGGGATGAGATTTTTGGAAATCCAGTAGTAAATTAACCAACTATATCACCAAGCAAGCATCATTATTATGCATGATCACATTAGCTACTATGGATGAACTAACATGCTTATCATTTGGCAAACTCAATCATGCAAAGGCCAAAGCAAGATACTATAAAGAGCAGCCACATAACAATCAAGAGAGCTCAATCACAATAATAGCAATTAACCATACAATAATCAACAATGCTAGTTAGTGGTAGTAGCTAGGTTTAACTTACTACCTTGCTTCAAAAGTCTTAGCCTTTCTTCCTTCTCCTCTTTCCCTTGGCAAATATCAAACCCTAACCATGTGATTCAAACAAAAATGGCAGCAAGAATCATTATCCAACCATGAAAAAGCAAGAACATACATCAAAATGATTCTTGGACCATAAAGTTCCCTCCTTTGTTCACTAGTTTTAGATTGGTTCTCTTTACCCTAAAAATCACTCCTTGACTTGTTCCTACATGGATTTTCATGTAGATTCCAAAAATAGGCTTAGATTTGTGAAAAAAAAACTGATTCTTCCAGCCACAAACCGACCAAACCACTAGAGGTTTTGACCCAAATTTTCAGCTTTGCTTTAGGCTTCCAACACTTGTTCTTTTAGTCTACCCTACACCATTCCTCATTTTAAGCATCATGGAAGCCTTAAAAACAATGAAAAGCTCATCCTAGGTCCAGTTCTTCACTTGGTCGAAAATAACTCTCACAACAACAACCATGAAAAATACTTTAAAATCACTTAAACTCACTTGCCAACACTAGGATCTAGCTTGTGTTGTTGTGTCTTAGCAAATGTTATGATCAAAACTTCTTTCCCCTTTTTATTAATCACTTTGGTCCACATTAAGAGAGGAAGAGACAGATTTTAAACCATAAAAATGAAAGAAACCAAAGCAAGAACACTTCTAGGACCAAGATCTAACCTTGAACTTGCTAGGATGATCAAAAGTGCTCCCTTTCTCCTTGTTTCCTCTCAAACTCTCTCTTTTTCTCTATTTTTCTCCCTTGCACGAAATGAACATCTGAAAATGGGGAGAGAAGAGCTTGATTAAGGCTTCAAAATATCCCAACCACCTTCTTTAATGATAGTCCAAGTCATTACCCTACTAAGTCTTGATTCCTCTCTCTAATTAACATAATTCCAAATGAAATTATTTACTAAAGTCAAAATCCTCTCCATTCATGGAATGACACTTGGCTAATTCAAATCTTCTCCTTCAAGAGCTTGACACATGGCTCAATAGGATCCCTTGGATTTGCAAGACACCAATCTTGCTTTATCGGTATACTTTAGGCTCTGAGTTAACTCTTTTTTATAATTACAGTAACTTAGTCTCTGTAATTATTTTCTATCAGATCCTTAATTTATTCTCCTCATTATTGTCTTCCCAAATTGTCCTTTTTGTCTCAAAATTAATTTCCTAATATTTAAATAAAAAGGAAAATTAATTCCTTCTCTTTAGGGATTTTTCCACTTTTCACATTATTTGGAAAAATCTTGGACACTTGAGGGTTCCATTTAATTCCATAATTCCTTATAATTCCTTGGGATCTCATAGGAATTTTCTTGGAATTTTATTCCTCTTAAAATATTTATTTGGAATTTTCCAAATAAAATCCCTCAATTAGCCTAAATCACCCTTAAATTCTCTTATAATTTCTCTAAGGGTAATTTAGTCATAAAAACCACTTTATAATTTCATATAACTCTCAAAGGATATTATCCCTTTTTTCCTTAATTTTTCATGGCTCAAAAATTTTTCCTTATTTACATTTGACCAATTTTCTTTAATAGTCAATTCCTATAATTGGCTTGGAAAATTACTGTAATTATTTTCCACCAAAATTCTTTGACTTTTCCTTATTACTTTTAATCCTCAATAATTTGAGAATATTTCTTGTCTCCAATTATCATAATACTGGATGTGACACAAATCGTAAGCGGTCTCTAGCAAGACATCACGACTACCCAAATCATATGAGAATCGTTGAACGATGTAACCTTTCATACAACCATATCACGTCCCTTTTGTCACACGACATTTTGGTCATGGATGAGGCATAGAGAACGTCATCCTCCTATTCATGACCGTTACTTTCTCGATCCTTGAGTAGTCTGAGTATAGAAACAGAACTACCTTCCATTATATTATGGCCATACATTTCTCAGAATCACTCATCAAGGGGCCCAATAATATCTCTCTATGAATGTAAGGGACAAATTCCATCTTGACCATTGACATTCCTCCACATGAAAAAACCACTAAGCCTGAACATAGTCTTTATGATCACTCGGTCAAAAGTGACTTTTGACTAGGTCAAAGCTGAGCGTTCTCATGTAGGAATCCATGATGATCTCAGGTCAAAGGGCACAGTGACATGGTTTGTATATGAGAGAAGCTTATGACTTAACCCATGCAGCTCTCTCATAGCGGGTCGGTCCAACACCTTGTACTCTTACATGTGCCTATGACTTTGATTTATATCTCTATATATCTTCAAAGTCATATGGTCTTATTCCATCTCTGCTCCCACATAGATGACCGACCAGGGACATTTAGGATAACTCATGAGTTATCCAAGGGTAGATCACAGTAAACATGCAAATAATATGATAACATAATAAGAAATTCATAAATCAACAATGTTCATAACACAATGATTGGCTCCTAGGGCACAAATTCCAACAAAATAAACGCTAGAAATTTGGCACCAACTTCGCACCAAAACGGGCGAACAATTCTGGCGGTCAATTCTAGCGGTTTACTTCTAACGGCTAGAAGCTTATAGGGCCCACACTATTTTTGGTCAAAGCACTACGAATTTCTTGTAGTTTGTTTGAAAACCGCTAGAAATGTCTGAATTGTAGCGGTTTATATAACCACCACAAATGTTCTGTTGCTAATTCTATTTTTTTTTGTAGTGAAAATACTATGCTTTCATGCTCAATATTTCATACACACATGGCCATGGATTATACAAGAAACATAGCAACATATCATCATGCATATATCAAAGCACAATCAAGCAACATCAACACCAAGCATCTACCTCAAGCATACAAATACAGTAAGTTCACTACCTTGTGTTTTTTAGCCTTTCTATAGCTTTCTTTGCTTCCAACCATTAAGGTTCTTACTCAACCTTTGCCATTCCTCTTCCTTGATGTCTTATGGCCCTAAATACATCAACACATCATTGCCATTATTCATTAGGGCCATGGTAACCAACAACATCAAAACTTTGTTTTCTTTGAAATATATTAACTTTAACTTTTGAGCTTAGTTTCTAATCTTTCTAAAATAATTCCATGTGCTATTCCATAAATTTTACATGTAGAATTCATTTCCAAGCTTAAAATTATCAAGATCAAATTCCTCACTATCAAATTGATATGGTTGAACATAGTGTCTTAGGGCTCAAAATTTCATTTCATGTTCCAATGCTTCTGAACTTGTTTCCTCAGTTGTACCTTATACATATTTTCATTTTAAACATATTGGAAGTATCAAAAATCATCAAAATCCAATCCGAGGCTTAAGAACCGGCTCTGGCCAAAGTTACGGAAGTTAAGGAGAAGAGGAATTTCTTGTAAACTCATTACAAAACTACTTGGTTCTTGTTCTTTTCAAGCCTTTAAACATTATGCTAACATCAATTTCATCTTTCCTAAACTGTATCAATTTTGTCTACCAAGACCCCTAGGGTTAAAACTTCAAAAAACCATTAAAACCTATAACCACTCAATAAGACATAAAGCAAGTGAAACTACACATCAAAAACCATGATTCTACCTTCTTTTGGAGCCTTGGATTTTCCTTGAATTTCATGAGCTTCTCTTCATCTTTTTCCCTTGAGAAATTTAGTGCTCCCTCCTAGAACTCTCCTTTGGCCGAAATCCTTGCATAAATGGGAGGAGAGAGGTATTTATAATAAGCAAGCTAAAGTTTGGCCCTTGATCTGTAAACAGGTGGCTTAATCTGGCCATTCATTTAATCTCTTGCCATGCGTCTTCATCCTCATGTCTTCCATATTGATCAAGTCATGCTTCTAGGCTTCTAGATTGCTTACGTTTTATGACACCACACCTCTTACATCATGCCTGACCATTTTTCATAATTAAACCACTTAGCTATGATTTTGCCATTTGTAATTTAATTAGGCTATATGTTCCATGATTTGCCATATGTCTTCTTCAAATATCCCTACCAATGAGAAGCCTTACATGTGGTGTGAAAGAGGGAAGAAAAGAGAAATGGAAAGTTTCTCTAACAAGCTTCCAAGCTACCAGTCTTATTTAACTCTTACGGTCCCTTTTCTTTTCCCACATACTTTCTTGGAATTTCTTACTAATGAATTGGCCCACATATGGTGCTGTCTTAGAGGAGTATAGAAGAAAATAGTTAGCTCTACTGATAGGCTACTTAGCTTTACTGAGTCACGCAGTAGAGATTTTACTATATCGGGTAGACAGAGAAATGCCTAAAATGTACCCCTACTACGTTTGATTTTTCTATTGTCCACAAGTACTCGTGGTGAGTCCTTAGATGACTTAGCGGCATCATAAATGCACCTTGTTGACTTAGCAAGCTGACTCAGCACTTTCATTAATGCAATCTATCTCTTGTCTCCTATTTAGGTGACAAAATTATTTAATATTTTACTAGAGTAGTTTATTCAATCCAAAGGTCCAAAAATTTATTTGTCCACACCACAAAATTCCTTTAATTTTAGAAAAACATATCAATTTTCTCGGCCATAACTCAATCCGTAGGTATTTCTTTTGAATTTCTTGTAAAATGCCCTAAACGGCTGACTGGTTTGTAAATATTCTAAAAAACCATACTGGCTTTCTCAGGATGAAACTAATTATTTTATAATTTTTTTATAGCCTCCTCACTCATGAATCCCCATTTTTACTTAATTTTTGAAATCTCCTCATAACTCAAATAATTAAATCTAACTGTATACCTCAAAATAAGCTAAAATATTTAAAAATTCATTTAAAGTCAATTCAAGGGCATTTTGGTATTTTTCCTCCACCATACAGGCCTTAACAGGCATTTCTCATTTCTAAGATTTTTTTTAAATTTTTTGGGCATAATTCCAACTTGTCCTTTCCGGCCTAAAACTTTGTAAATTATGATTTGCTCCTGATTCGGCTTAACCCCATAATTCACCTCATTTAGGTCTTTAACATAACCTTTGGCCTACATTCATCTCCATTTCTCAATTTCTAGGCCTTGAGAATTCACTAAAGTCTTTAACTTTATTTACATTTAGTCTCTAAAACTTTTCAATTTGCAATTTAGCCCCTAAAAACCCTTTAACCTTATTTTTACATTTTAGAAACTTTAACTCATAGGGACTCAATAGCTTGGCTTGTTTAGGCTATTTTTATTCCTAGGCCTAAATTCAGGATGTTACAATTCTCTCCCTCTCAAGAGAAATTTCGTTCCTGAATTTTCGGTTAAACCTCTATCTTTAACCTTAATGAGAGGTTAACCGAGGAGAATATTCCCTCTTATGCTCAACTTTAGCCCTTTTGAATATTCTTTATGCTTCATTACTAGGTTTTGATCCTGGATCTATGTTTACTCGTTCCATCGTTTCATCCTTTCCTATCACTACACAAGTATGGCTCTTTGCCTTTAAGCTTTTCATTATTGCGCTCACAGACTTTCTATGCTTTAGGCCCATCCTTTATGATAAGCCTGATACTGTACCTATCTCATAGCATTTTACAATACTATGGCATTTTAGGTTCCTTTAACCACTGCCTTTATCAGTTCTTTTCGGCATACCTGCTATTCTCATAGTACTTTAGCTTATATGTTTCTTTCACTTTCATTTCACATTTAGCTGGCTAAATGCATACTGTTTAGGACTTATAGCTCTTAGTACTTTCAACTCTACTTTCCTTTATGATTAGACAGAATTGAACTCGGTTTAATCAACATAAAAATATATGTGAAAGTCAAAGGAACTCTTTTCTACTTGTTGACCTCCTGAGGAAGCTTTCACATCTTAAACTCATTCCTAGTCATCTCATTCTCAGGCCCCAAAGAGGTAATACCTTTTTGGCACAACAACTTTCCTTGGCTTGGTCTACTATGACCTTAAGAAAGCACTGTGCTTTTTATAAGCCTTTTCGAGATCTATGTACCCTAGATTCTTTTCACATTCTACCTGAGCATGTTCAACTCTCTGGAAGCCTTTAGACATCGGACTGAGCTAAAGAAATCAGTTTTCTACCCTTAGCGGTAACTTGACTAATTATTGCTCAGGACTACTCATAGATGCCAATATTGTCTTATTAGGCCTTACTCGATTCTTTTTTCAAATAAGGAATCATTACCTTTACGTACTTCCTTAACTCTTAGCTTTCAGCGTCCTTTGGGCACTTTCCTCATTCATGCTTCTTTAATCTCTAGGTGCTAGCTCATTTCTATAGCCTTTTGTGATAGCATACAATATGGAGGTCATGAAGCCCAGTAGCACTCATCCAATTAGAGACCCAACAAGCCCTTCAGAGTATTCAGGAAATTTATAACTCAAGAATGCTTAATGGAGGAGGACATGGATCATTTCTTGGATGATGACATGGACACGTGCGGAGCTTGATGGAAATATGGAAGGCCACCCCGAAGGCCACCATGGCATGTGAGTCGTTGGAGTATAAATACTTGGCCTTGATCAAGACAAGAGCACGTGTTCTAAGAGCCCAAAAGGAGCATTTGAAGCCAATTCTCATGTTTTAAAGGCCCAACACAATTATATGTGCCTGGAGGAATCCATTAGAGCTATAATCTTTTAAATTGGGGCCCAAATGCATTTTGTTATGGATCATGGGAGTTTCAGAACGTGATTCAAATATATTCAAGACCAAATGGATGCCTAAAAGGCCCATGCATGCTTATGGACATGAATAGTAATTATGAAGATCTATTTGGAAGGTCTAAGAATATTCAAGAAGCATCAAGAAGACGTCTTTATGTATTAGTTATGGTTAATTTCATTTTTTTAAGTTTCCATTTTTATTTGCATTAAATAAGGCCTTTTGGTCAAAGATTGCATAAGAATATTTTAGGTTAGTTTCCTATTTTAGGTAGAAGGCTTTTTCTTCAAGAAAAGGTAATTTCCTATTTCTTTAGCCTTAATTGGTGCCAACCAAGATAGTCAATCATCATTAAGGCACATTTATGGCATTTATGACCTAGGGTTTTTTGATTCTAGAGTGTTCTATTGTTGCCTATGTATAGGCTACGTTTTTGTAATTGAAATCAGATTTGAATGAATAAATTTTAGAGAATTTATTTCTCTTAAGTGAGCTTTGCTTGCCGCCTCGTATTCTCATGGGAATACTCGACTGTATCGAGGACTGATCATCCTTGTGGTGTCTCCATGGCTAGGGTTGTAAGAGATAGGTTCTCTTAAGGTCCTACCTTCTATTGTTCATCTAGTTTCCTAACTTGTTTCTAGCCGATCCGTATCCATTACTTATATCATTTTGGCTTGCTATCATACTTATGCCAGTCTGCCCTGCTTTACTTACTATCCTATACTGATTTCGAATGGTATAGGGAGAGGACTTATAAAATTATCCTTATTAACTTTCAAGATATATCATCCATATATTACTCATGCCTAGTTTTACTCTCATTAGGGTAAGGTCGACTCTGTGTGCCTTGCGCCAGTTGTTGTTACTCTTTCCTGTAGAAGAACATATTACTTGCATCAGAGCAACATCAACTCAACCACTTTCCCTACCTTGATGGAGAACATAATGCTTTCAAAGGTACAATGACAACTCTATCACTCTGGGAGGATGTGCTATTTTCTTCCTAACGTTGTTAACTCCATCATAGTTGTTTCTTTTTCTTCCTTTAAGAGGACAACTCGCTCTTGGTAGAGCAGCGTCAACTTTGAGTCAGAGGACCACCTCCTAATTTTTTGAGAGATACTTTATGGCTAAGACCTTTCGTTTACTTAATCTCTGAAACGTTCTTCCTTTAACCCTTATAGTATGCATTAGTAAGCGTTATGGTTTAAGCGGATTACAATATAAGCTCGTGGATTTAAAATTTTAACATAATTACTCGGGTTACTATTCACTGTTCAAAGTCTATATTACAGGCCTAACTTCAAAAATTCATTACTAATTCCATAAAAATTGTATTGAGGTGTTCTAAAATTATACAGAAAGCTCTTTTAATGATCTTTAAGGAAAAAATATCAAACGAGACTTATCTTTGGCCAATTCGTATAGTTTATTCAGTAAAGATTATTGTTCATTTGGTAAAATCTAGAACTTTCAGATTCTATGTGTCCACTTTAGAAATTTGTATCTCCTTGTGTACATATCTAATTAAGGTGATCTAGCTCTCATTTTAAAGCTTGGGATGTGTATTATAAGTTTACCAAATCTTGTGGCTTAACCCATTCATTTGATAGGTCAAACTAGAGCTACAAACTCACAATCTCAAGACCTACGTTTTATCCTTTAACCACTCTTTACTTCAATTCTTTTTATTTCTTTGGCATACATAACTTGGGCTTACTATTTCCCATTCATTCTCATACATTTCCATTTATGCCATAAATATTATAATTAAACACATGGCATTATTGGCATCTATAACATAATTTACAAAATAGAAGAATTATACACTCATTAACAATCTCATTCATTAACAAGAATAATTCTCCACTTCCTTCTCCTCGCTTCTCATGCCATTATTGCCCATCGTTGATCAACCTAAATGGTTGGTTAGGGAGGGATGAGATTCGGAAGAATCTCAGTAGCAAACATTACCACATACATGCACAAGATGGATGCTAGTATACGGTATATAGTTTTCCATGAACTTAAGTTAACTAGTGATATGCCATCATGCTTTATGCTGGTATAAAAATATATGGCCATAGAAACATATTAAAAATAGAATTTCTAGCAACAATCATCATGTCACAACGTCATACAAACATCAACCAAACAAACCAACACGTGAGCATACCACATTAAGCACAAAAAGTGTAAGTTCACTACCTTGTACTTCAAGCTCTCCTCTTGCTTTTCCTTTGACTCCCTTGACTTGCTAACCATAATAGCTTTTAGTTAATACCAATAAACATTTTCTTGGATGTTCTAAGCTTCTAAACATAACCGTATTGATCATACAATTCATTAGGACCAAGAGATTACATAATGTTCAAGACTAGCTCTCTTGAACCTCAACCCTTCCTCTTGGTTTTAGGGCTTTCTTTCTAACTTTTCTAACATAAGTCTCATCATTTCCCATGCTTAAGGCCCATTTCTTGTCAATTAGGACCACATTAGATGGCCTTAGATTCATGAAGATTAAATCTAGAAATTTTTCTTCACGGGTACAGTTCACACATAAATTCCAGAATTTTTGCTCATATTTGAAAATTCGTAATTAATTTCAAAAAAATCAAAATTGAGTGGTTCTAAGTCTTACTAAAAGCTCCTTAAGTTCTCTTTAAAGAAAAATAGTTTCAGGAACCATATCCAAATGAAGTGTTCTACCCATGGCTTTAAAGCTTACAGAGTGTACTTTAATCATGCCAAATTTTAGAATCAGATACAAACAGTAACTTTTTCAAAATAGGCATCAAGACAGATGCTGTAATCATCACATACCTTGATCTTGAAGCTTGAATCTTATTCCTTCTTCTTGGCCTTCGCCCCCACGTTTTTTTTCTAATTTTTGGTAGAGTTTTCCCTCTACAAATGGCTGCCAAAATGCTCTTCCAAGGTGGGGTATTTATAGTCAAAATTATGACATGGGTTGCCAATTTTTCCCTTAGTAAAATGTGACAATTCCAAAGCCACTTGTCCAAGCTTCAAGTCTTCTAGGACAAGAACTTGCCAAGTGTCCTTATGACATCATATCCCTAACATCATCAAGCTCCTTTCTTGCCTCATCATGCCACATGGGAAAATCTCATGAAAAAAAAGGGAGAAGATTAGATCTTGACCCTGGGATCAAACTTAGTCTCCAAGTTTCCTTCCAATTTACTTGGCTCACATTTGTGCGGCCTTCTTAATGGCATTCTAGAGCTCAGAAAATTCTTTTATCCACTCCACAAATTTTCTTTAATTCTAAAGAATATCTATAAATTTTCTTAGACGATAACGCTTCCTTTAGCCCTTGCATAAAAATCATTTACTAAAATGCCCTTTTTAACTGCATAATTGGCCTTTTATTGTATTAAAGCCATGCCACTGGCCTTTGGTTGTGTGACCAATTTTTTAAATTAGTATAACCTTTCAACCATTTAACCTCATTTTTGTGTACATTTTTTATGTCTCTTGCTATTTTAAATAATTATTTCAAATAGTGTACTTTTTACCTCATCATGCTTACATCATGAAGCCACATGCCTTTAATCCCACTGTACATATATCTTGCATCCAACCGTACATGTGTCTCTTCCTATCTAACCATAATACACTTGTCTCTTCCATATAAAATGGGAGGAAACTAATATAAAATTCGTACAAAATACATCTCTTAGGCATTCTTCCACCCATCTTGCCATTTTGCACTGTATAGGTACTTTTTCGAGTCCTAACTTACCTAGGACTACTAGAACATGTTCTAGCACCATTTTCTCACCTCAAATAATGCACGTGGCATTATATAACATGCCTAAAGAGCAAGTGATACTCTTCCCTTGTTCTTCCATTAAAATAAAATAATTAATAAATTTATTTTAGAATAAACTTGGCTGAATTCTTTCTACCAGTCTATGACTCTGAGAATCTATCTCTGAGTACCAATATTATTTATTAATCACAAGAAATTTCTCTAATTTTTCTTAAGTCAAAAGTCAACCTCTAGATAGTTGACTTTGACTTTCCCTAAATAGTGTATAAATAGACTTTAAATTCTATTAAAGCCAACCTCTTGGCTTCCTGGGGACAAAATTATTTTTAGAACCTATGATAATTCCTCAAGTATTTTTTCCTATTTTATTCCAATTATCTATGGCCTCCCTGTATTTTAAATAATTCAATGTTTGCTAATATTCAAAATTAGTCGAAACCCTTAGAATTCCACAAATTCCTTCTAGTGGCATTTTCATCATATTTAGCCTCATACGAGCCTATGAACTTTATTCCTATTTTTCTAAAATTTTTTTGAAGTATTCAGGCTAACTTTCCATCTATGCTCTTTTCGGCCTGAAAATTTTTGAATTTACGTTTTAGTCCCTAATCAGGTTTAGCCTTAGGAATCCTCTTACTGAAGTTTCAAGTACAACTTTTAGCCCTTAATTACCTCAAATCCTTCGACTAGACTCGTGAACTTCTCATGTAAGCCTTAACGTGCCATTTCCCATTTTTTGGGATTTTTTTGGGATTTTTGGGCACAATTTTCATTTTTTGCCCTTACTAGCCCGAAACTTTACAAAATTACAATTTTACCCCTGGTTTGGCTTAACCTCATAATTCACCTCATTGAGGCTTCCAACATAACTTTTACCCTATGTTTATTTCTATTTCTTATTCCTGGGTCTCGAGACTTATCTGAGTCTCTAACTTCTTCTTTTCTCAGTCTCGAAAACTTTCCCTTTGTGATTTAGTCCTTGGGAATCCTTTTGTCCTTTTAGGGAATCTCTAGGACCTCTACCAAAAGGGGTGTGGTAGCCTACCCATCTTAGGCTAGTTCTAGTGTGGTAGCCTACTCATTTTAGGCTAGTTCTGGTACTTCTAGGCCCAAAATTCAGGATGTGACATAAGGTTTTATCAATAACTTGTTGGATAAATGAGTTTCAGATCACCTTTTGGATAAATTGAGTTTTGGATCACCTTTCGAATAAAATGTAAGTTTCTCTGCATATATGTTAAGTTATTATTTGATCATTTGTTAGATCATTGGTTGATCGAATATGTATTAGATAATTTGAATGTATGTTTTGAGTTCAAAAACTGTTAAGTTCTATCGATCACGTGTTAGATAATCTATGTGCTAGATAACTTGCTAGATAAAATCGGTTGATCGATTCAATTATTTGTAAAAACTGTTTCAATATAAGGGCTTTCAGGAAGTTATCAATTACTTGATGGATAATTCAATAATCGATAAGTTGTCAGGTAAGAGAAGTTAACTTCATCACTTTTTTCAAAGGTATCGATTAAATATTAATCCATCACCTTATCGATTAAATATTAATTGATCAAATGTTAAATAATTGGTAAGTTTCTTTTATTCACATACTGCTTGGAATACTTTATGAATTATCAATCATCTTATCGATCATCGATTTATCAATGACTTGTTCTAACATTGTTTGACAAATCTCCTCTAGTTTATCAATAACCTGTTTGATCAAGCTCTTCTCTAATTTATTCTAAATCTAGTTTTTCACTGACAATAATCAATCACTTAATTGATAATTTAATTATTGATCACTTAATCGATCAACGTCATTTTTTCTAGAATTTAAGTCTGAGTCCTTTTGAACTATTTTTCTGATAACTTGTTAGATCAAAGTTTTATCGATAACCTTTCAGATTAACAAGATTCAAAGTATTTTTTTTACATAGTTACTTATATTATTGATAATCTATTTGATTAAGTATTTATCAAACATCTATTTGATAATTTACAAACACCTTTCTTTAAACTGTTCTTCACGATGATTTTTCAGAAAATATATTTAAATACTATCTTCAAGCTTTTCTCAGCCTTCTTTAATTATCTCATATTCTTATATAAACTGAGAAAGCACATATCTCAAGGTTGCAAGCTTTTTGACTAATTATCATATGTATATTCTTGTTGATTTTATTTCACCATTTATCGATCACATGTTCCATAAACGATTGATCCATAATCACTTTGATAAATGTTCTCTTCTTTCAATTCTGATTTCCTTGCTGTTAATCGATAACGTAATTGACCAAGGGATCATCGATAAAGACATCGGTCAGGCTGTTTCATTTTATTTTCTAATTATATGATGTTTGATTCTATGATTTGCATTTCCTCTATCAAAACCATGAATCATTATTTCTTCTAATTTTCATTCATAATTACTTGAGAAGAAAACTTATAGCTTTGCCAAGACACTTCTGCAGATTACAAGGCACAACGGATATATTATAGGCTCAACCTACTGTGTCAGAAGCATCAGAAGCATTTATTACGAACAACCATTGTAATTGCCGAACACATGCAATTGATACTCTAATAGCTACAAGCTCTTGTGTCTAATGAAAAACTAGAAGTCTCAAACTATAAATGGCATGAAGAGCATTGAATGAAGTATTGAATTCACCGAGCTACCATCTGTAAAAATTAACTCTCATATTTAATACTTTGTTTTTCATTTCTGAGCATCAATGTTCATCATATATACTCTGTGAGAGATTTTATAATTCCTTTTTACTCAATTCTATGAGTGACTTAAGAGTGTGGACTCTTAAGGGAGAGTGGTTGAGAGTGACTCAATTGCTGTACTAAGGCACCAAGAGCCCGTTGAATCTTAGGTATAGTGGAAAACTCAGAGGCGCTCTGAGGACTGGATGTAGGTCAAGTGGTTGAGACCGAACCACTATAATCCCCTGTGTTATTGCATATCTGTTCATCCTCAGTGAAATCTTTCTAAATCTATCTACATTACTTTAATTGATTATTTATTTTATTAAGTTAATTTTTATATATCATCCAATTCACCCCCTCTTGGGTGAAACCGCTACTAACATTTAGTATCAGAGCAAGTTTCTTTGAAAAGGTCTTAATCGTCTGAAGAGAGATACTAAATGGCAGGATTTGGTGATAGTGTGCTACCCAAAGAATGTTCAACCACAAAACCACCAGGCTTCAACGGAGAAAATTTCACCTTCTAGAAAATGAGGACGAAAATTTTTATAAAAGCCACTAAATATGGTCTATGGAACATGACAGAGCATGGGAACTATGTTTTGATGAAGACAGTAGACAATCAATGAGTTCTTCAAAGTCCCAGCGAATTTGATGATGAAGATAAAAGGCTCATTCTGATGAATGATAAAGCAATCAACATGCTGACCTGTGCATTGAATCAGGGAGAGTACTTCCAGTTTCAAGCCTAGAAACAACAAAAGAAATGTGGGAAGCTCTGGAGATTGCTCATGAAGGAACAACCAGAGTGAAATAGACCAGAATAAATACTCTCAACATAAAGTTCAAACTTTTTAGAATGAAAGACAGAGAAAGCATCCAAGACATGGAAGTAAGATTTTCACACTTCATTAACCATCTGAATACTCTCACCAAAAAATATAGCCAAGAGGATCAAGTAAGAAAGATATTTGGCAGACTCACCAAAGAATGGGAATCGAAGGTGGCGGCCATCGAAGAAACGAAGGGAGAATCAATTGGGTTACGTGCTGCACTCTTTAGAAGTTTGGCAGAGTACAAAAGTAAGCAAAAATATAAGAAGGAAATGAATGAGAAAAATCATAAAGGCATTGCTTTAAAAACTCAAGAGAGTAAAGAAGATGATAAGGAAGATTTGGAGGATGAAGAAATGGGTCTCATATTCAAAAGATTCAAAAAGTTCTATAAGAACAAAGCTGGGAGAAGATTTCAATTAAAACAAAAAGCCTCTACTTCTCAAATGGAGACTAAAGATCCAACCATATGCTTCGAGTGCAAAAAAGCCGGGACATATCAAAGTAGATTGTCCTCAACTATATAAGATGAAGGACAAAAATAAAAGAAAAGAGAAATTTAGAAAGAAGAAGGCTTTTGTCACCTTAATCTAGGGAGATAGCTCATCTGAAGATGACAGTGACGATGAAGAGATGGCCAACATTTGTCTCGTGGTGCAAGAAGACGAAGATTCAAAGACTGATGAGGTAATCATTTCTGAACCCTCTTACGATGAATTACAATCCAAATATAATGCTTTACATTCTGAATTAGTTAGAATAGCCAAGAAGTTAGTAAGCTCCAAAAAGAAAATTAAGAGTTTGGAAGAACAAGTCAAACAAAAAGAGATCAGTTCACCAACTTGCATAAAGTGTGGTCAGAGTAAGAAGAAAAATGAAGAGCTCACAAAAACTCTGGAGAAGTTCACAAAGGGTAGTGAAATGCTTAAAGTGATACTAAGAGCTCAATGGTGTACAATGGACAAGTCCTGGATAGGATATCATCCTACTCAGGATAAGAAAAAGGGAAAGAAGAAAAATGGTGATTGATCATATTTAACCTTCTTTAGAAATTCAGTTCCTTCATCTAATCTATTTGTACATTGTTATTACTACAACTATAAAGGTCATACGACATATTGTTATCAGAAGAAGAAAGAAAATTACAGAATATTAAAATGGGTGCCTAAAGGTACATATATACCATGGACAAATCAGACTAACCATAAAGGACCCAAGAAAGTATGTGCACCTAAAACGTGATTTCTTTTGATGCAGGTATGTCCTAAAGCATCCTGAACAAACAAATGATATATCAATAGTGGATGCTCTAGACATGATGGGTGATACTGACAAATTCTCAAAACTTAAACCCAAAAAAGGTGGCAAAGTGAACTTTGGTAGAAATCAATATGGAAGAATAGTTGGAATTGGAGAAATAGGAAGTGACAAAGGAATGAAAGTTAAAGATGTGTACTACGTTGAAGGTTTATGTCACAACCTGCTTAGTGTCAGCTAGAGTACCAACAAGAACAATTAGGTGATCTTTAATTTAGAAGAATGCTTGATCATTAGCAAGGATGACTTGCCACTTAAAAAGGAAGAATTGAATGTGAAGCTAAGAGCTCTAAAGGACGGTAATTGCTATACTATTCAAGTTGACTCTAAACTTTTTGAAAACTACTTTGTTAGTAAAAATAAAGAAAGTTGGCTTTAGCATAAACATCTTGCTCATGTTAACATGAATCAACTTTCAAACTATACTAAAAGGGATTTAGTTATTGGTTTACCCAAAATTTAATTTGAACATGATATTGTTTGTGATGCTTGTTAAAAAGGTAAACAAACAAAGTCCTTTTTTAAATCAAAGAAGATAGTCTCAACTGAGAGACCACTCTAAATGCTTCATTGTTGGTCCATCAAGAGTCAAAAGTTTCGGTGGAAACTTATATACTCTTGTGATAGTTGATGACTATTCAAGATTTACCTGGACTCTGTTTCTTTCCTCTAAAGATGAGACATTTAGTGCATTCATTGTTTTTCCTAAAAAGGTCCAAAATGAAAAAGGCATTTCTATTGTATCAATTAGGACTAATGATAGAGGAGAATTTGAGAACAATGAATTTGCTGACTATTGTGACGAACATGGGATCGACCACAACTTCTTTGCCCTAAGAACACCTCAACAAAATAGAGTTGTGGAAAGAAAGAACAGAGTACTCAAGGAAATAGCCAGAGCAATGCTAAACGAAAAGAGAATTTCACAAGTATTCTGGGCAGAACCTATGAGTACAACAAACTATATCTCCAACAAAGTATACATCAGAACACTACTCGGGAAAACATCGTACATGCTATACAAAGGAAGAAACCTGAATCTAGCACATCTAAACATCTTCGGAGGCAAATGCTACATCCATGACAACAACAAAGAAAATCTTAAATTCAATCCTAAAGCTGATGAATGTCTATTTCAGGGTTACTCTAACCGTAGTAAAGCCTATAGAGTCTTTAATAAAAGAACCTTTACTATTGAAGTATCAATTCATGTTGTGTTTATTGAGACTGAGTCAATTTCAAAACGTCTAGATGATGATGCCAAGATTGTTCAAAGTTTTGGAAAATTGAGTCTAAACAAGTCTTTGAACAAAATACCTTCTGCAGAAAATGCTAAAATTAAAGATGATTCAATTGAATGTTTTCTCAAGATAATTTAGATCAACCTAAGAAATCTAGATCAACCTAACGCTTGGAGACATAACAAAAACCACCCTCTAGAACAAGTCATTGGTGAAGTCAATAAAGGGGTTAAAACTCAGAGGCAAGTGTTCAATGAAGTGCATTTCTCTGCATTTGTCTCAAAGATTGAACCAACCAGTGTTGACGAAGCTCTATTCGATGAATTTTGGATAGCTGTCATGTAGGAAAAGTTGAACCAATTTGAGAGGAATCAAGTTTAGGACTTGGTACCCTGACCTAATGACCATCCAGTCATAGGCACCAAATGGGTATTCAAGAATAAGCTCAATGAGTTGCATAAATAGTCAGAAACAAAGCCAGACTAGTAGAATAAGGCTATAATCAGGAAGAAGGTATTGACTACAAGAAAACATATCCTCTAGTAGCTAGATTGAAAGTCATACAAGTACTCTTAGCCTTTGCCTGTATAAAGGATTTTAAACTGTATCAAATAGATATGAAAAGTTCCTTTTTAAATGGTTATATTATAAAAGAAGTTTTCATTGAACAACCTCCTAGATTTAAAGATCCAAATCTTGCAAATCATATTTACAAATTGAAAAAGACTTGATATGGATTGAAACAGGCACTTAGGGCATGATATGAACGTCTTAGCAATTTCCTGATAAAAAAAAGTTTTGAAAGAGGAAAGGTTGATGCAAACTCTTTATCAAAAGAAATAAGAAGGAATTCTTAATAGTTCAAATTTATGTAGGTGATATTATATTCAGTACTACTAATGAGGATCTTTGCAAAGGGTTTGCTAAGTTAATATGGAGAGTTCAAGATGTCTATGATAGGAGAATTAAATTTCTTCCTCGGATTACAAATCAAACAAAGGAAGAATGGTATATTCATATCCCAAATGAAGTTCTGAAAAAGTATGGTTTGGAGCAAGCAAAGAGTGCAAATACTCTAATGAGCTCAACCATATCTTTGGATGCAGACGAGAAGGGCAAAGACATGAATTTAACTAAGTACAAAGGAGTGATTGGATCACTACTCTACCTTACAGCAAGCAGACTAGATATTCAATTCAGCGTAGGGATATGTGCCAGATATCAATCAGTTCCCAAGGAGTCACATGAAGAAGTCGTTAAGAGAATCCTTAGATATCTTGTCAAGACACCTAATCTGGGAATATGGTATCCAAAGAAAAGAGCAGAATATCTAATTGGATACTCAAATACTAACCATGGAGGTTACAAAACAGACAGGAAAAGAACTAGTGGATAATACCAATTCCTCAAAGGCCGTCTGGTTTCATGGTCAAGCAAGAAACAAAACACCATGGCCATATCTTCTAGAGAATCAGAATATGTTGCCATTATAAGCTGTTGTGCTCAGATACTATGGTTAAAACAGCAATTACAAGATTTGAGAATCAAGTTGATGAAGATCCCAATTCTATGTGGCAACACGAGTACCATCGGCTTATCAAAGAATCCTATTCATCATGCTCAAACTAAGCATATTGATGTTCGACATTATTTCATTCGGGATCATGTTCAAAAGAAAGACGTGAATGTAGAATTCATTCTTACCAAATATCAAATAACAGATATCACATCCCGCCTAATCTAGCATCGATAAAAGGAATAAAAAATTTGGTTAAGGGCCAATAGGAAAAGAAGATTGGCTAAGAAAACTAGGTATGATGTGAGACCCAAAAAGGGTCTGGACTGGCATTTTCAAATTTATTGGTCAAGGAAGGACAAAACGGAAAAATATGAGAAAATTTTCAAAAAATCCCTAAAAATGGTAAAAAGGTGAATTAGAGATTTGAAATCTCAATGGTGGCCCTAGAGGTGAAAATGGTATAAAAATAGATTATTACGGAATTTCTCGAACACATAGGTTTTTGGGAAAAACAGTAAAAAAAAAAGGAGGAAAATAATTATTTTAAATAGTTAGAGGCTTCAATAATTCCAAAAAAATATGGATTAATTATTCAAATATTTATGGGAATTTATAAAATTGATTTTAGGCCTTAAAGGTACAGGAATTATTTTTTTGGTAATTTATTTTGCCACCTTTTTACCGATAAAGGCCTAATCGGGAAAAATTCAAAATCAATAGTTAGAGGTGGAAAAAAAGTCTGAAAATTTTTAGATCATATCCTTATATGAAAAAGAGGATTTTTCATGGGAAATGTAATTTTGGAAGCCTAGAAAAATTATGAAGAGTTATAAGTGAATAGTAACCGATAAACTGCATTTTTGTTTGGAATTAATAACTATGGGTAGGCCCTACTTTTTCTTTCTTTTTAGGACAGGATTGGGCTTCATTTTGGGCCAAGGAAAGCCCAAAATTTCATGAAATTAGGAGCCTAACAATTAAATGGATTTAAGCCCAATTTTAGTCAAAATATTAATAGAAAAGTTCTGGAGACTGGACACTTGTCATGATCAGAAAATTGGAGGGCATGATGGCAGCCACATGGCTATTTTTCTTGCTAAACTTCATCCACAAGTGAGGGGAGGAAGTCAGATTTTTCTTGTCTATAAATACCCCTTCATTTAAACATTTTTGGGCAAAGTGGAGAATCATAAGGGGAGGATCTGTCAAACTAAATTTTTGACCTTAGACGAGAGCTTATAAATGTGCAAATTGAGGAGGAAGTGCCAAGCTTTGATCAAGGATTGATTAAGGTAAGTTTGAGCTTTGCTTTGGCTAGGTTTAAGCTTGTTTTGGTTAGAAATTCAAGTCATGTTCCAAGGGTAAAATGCTGTCCAATTTTGGTTGATATGAGGAATGACTAGGGAAGGAAAGAAACCTTAAATATTAAATGGAATAAGTATGTTTAAGTGATGTTTGTATTAATTTTTGGAAGACAATCAAAGTAGGGTTCAATATGCCCATTTCGGTCAAGGCTGGTTGAGAAGGAAGGAGTTTGATTTTCATAAATTTGAATTGATATTTGGGTTCTACACTAAAAATTGTGTAGGAATAAGTCAAGAGATTATTCAAATTAAAGGAGGAACAATTATGTAAAAAATTAAGGAAAATGAGGTGTAATTAAGCTAAATGTCAAGCATTGGTGTCCATGCTTGAATTATTGATAAATTGGAATATTTTTCTGTATGAAGTGATAGGTTTTGTGGGGAAGAATCAAGGAGAACATTGGCCCCTTGAAGAGGCTGAATTATACTAAGTGAACAAGGTAGCATTAAACTTATAATTTGATTGTTTATCTTGCTTGCTTAATGTGTTTATGTCTACTGCTTTGAAGTAATGAATTTATGTTGTGGAAATTATTGAATTTATGACACTTGAATTGCTTTGGCCAAACGCATAATATTATGCCAATGTGAGTATGTTCTTGCTTCTTTTCTTGGCATAATGCATAACATGATTTTATGTGACTTGAGGATGTTTTGAAGTTTCCTAACATATCATATTATGCATAGCTTAATTGACATGATGATTGTAGTTCATTGCTGCTAAGATTTCTATGAAATCTCACTCCCCTCAATGTACAAACGTAGTAAGAATCCCGAGTAATGTTACCAAGGGCAAGGAGAAAGGAAAGGGATTTATTTAGAAGAGGAGGAAGTTTATTGTTATTGAAATAATGTTTCGTAGTTATAGATATTGTTATGTATTGTTGTAAACTATATTGGAATATGATATCATTAATCAAGGATTCATGTGTGAGCATATGTTATATGATTGGAAAAGTTATGTGAAACGAAAAGAAAAGGAAAGAGCAAGAATTGCAAATAGGGGGATAAAGGTTGACTTTTTGGGAGTAAAGTTTGACCAATGTGATTTTAAGTATTTGTATGAATTTGGATCTAAAATTTGGCATGCTTATAGATCTTATTCTTAGATTTAAAACAAGTAGTAATTCACTAAATATGAAGTTTTGTACAGAAAGTTATGCACTTTCAAAGTTGGGCATAAATTTTGAAAAATTAAAAAATGACCAATTGAATAGTACCACTGTGAACAAAATCTGGGATTGATGCATGAGATCTAGATACAATGAGTATTTTTCCTTTAAAAAGCATGTCAAGAGCTTTCTATAGAACTTAGAACCACCTTGCTTTGATTTTTCTACATTTAGTTATGAATTTTCAAAGTTGTCAAAGATTTCAATTAATGGCGAACAGTGCTTGAGGCTCTCTATGACCCTAGGTCATGCACCGGGAAGTTGAGGCCATGACCTAGAAACAAAAATGGCCTCTGTGACCTTAAGCCATGACCTAGAAGTAAAGTTGTGATCTGGACTGAAATTTTGAAAAGTTTCAAATTTTTGAGCATTTTCTCATATTTAAGACCCATATAACGATCCTAAGGGGTTCCAATTGTCATATAATAGGGTAATAAAGGAGGTATGACACTTTTTGGTATTAGAGCAAAGGTTCTGCCTTACTGTAATATGCTCTAATTATATGATAAGTTTGTTATGAATTAAAGGTTTTTGGTGTGTTTGATAAATGTCTTGCTAGTAGTGCTCTGTGGTACTGTATGGCATTATATTGCCCCGTGTCACCTTCACCGTATTGCTTAAATTCTATTGTTTGTTTGGTTTGTTACACTACTGGGGAAAGAACAGAAGTTAGAAGGTATAGCATGTTGTCAAAGTGATTGCTCAATGGAGGTTGTTAACCACAGGATGCTTGGAGAACCGTACCTAGAATGGTACTACTCTCTGGTACGAGATCCTAATGATCCTGCTCTCCCACTAGGACATTATTATCACTTACTTCCTAGGGAGGCTGAGGATACTCATTCCAAAGTGGGCTCTAATCAAATAATAGAGCTACAGGAGGATGAGACAGGGTCGTGCACACGGCCAGTGACAAAGGTATAGCTGAGATTACATTTGCGGCTAGGGCCTAGACCAAGAAACCATGACGATGAGGTAGGCCCCAGTAGAGTACCATCTTCAAGGAAGAGTTCATCATTAGTGCCTAAGGAATTGAACATGATTGATGATCTATTAAAGAATTTAAGTATAGGTAGGTATATCAAAAGGGAAAAGATCAGTATGCCACAGTTTACCTTGACTTCTTCTGTCTGGTCAAGTGATTGTATACATCAATTAACAAGGAAAGCCAGAACTTGGATGCTGACATGTATGGCACGGCACTGCTATCTATTCTTTCAAATACATGGATATGGGAAGAAGCCATACCATCTATCTGTGACAGAGTAGATGAGTGTACTTTTGAGCAGATGATAGATGTCTTAGAAGATTTTGTTACTTCTACTTCTCCTTTTCTAGGAGGATTCTAAATAGCTGTGTTAATGTGACTTTTGATATGATTGACTGTGACTAATGAAACTATGCTGCTGTTTGTATATGAATGGGTTATACATAAAAGTAAAGGTTATATAATAATGTTGTTCCTTATAAAGTTAAGAGAAGGCAATAAGTATGGTGAGAATAAGATAAAGATACAAAGGGAAGAATAGAACAGACCCCTTGTTAATCTAATTCAAATAATACTAAACCAATTAGAGAAACAATAGCAGACGATACAAGAGTTACAAATAACCTAAGCTCATGGAGAGTAAGGAAAGGATACTGCAACAGTAGTAGTGATAATAGCAGCCACAGTATAGTTACAGTAACCTGAGCAAGAAGCGGCCGGGATAGCCCAACCCGTCTAGCCCCAACCCTATGAATTGATAGTAGAATAGGCAAGGCCTACAATGAAAGTGGATAAGTTGCAACAGTACATTACATACTTTAGTAAGCATAATCTACTAGACTACCTGGCTAGGTGAAATCTTCAGAATGATGGATTGCTTTGCTAAGATAAAAGTATAGATGGCAATCTATGAGTTAAAAAGGAGAAATGGATAAGAGGTGGAAGAACTCAGAAAATAGTCAGCTAAGTTGTTGAGACCCCAGTTACTTGGCAATCTTTTAGGGGTTGATTCTTCCTGTAGTATTCCCTTAAGGTCAGTACTAGGTGAGAAAGAAATTGAATTTCTCACTGTAAAGCAAGTAGAAAATGAATCTTATAATGAGTATTTGGCAAGACGCATTAAGTTATCTTGGTACCCTGCCTATTTATAACATGTGAATGATGAACGATAGTTCATTAAGAAAGCGATTAGAGGTCTAAGACCAAAACTGAGAGCAAGAGGGTAGCCCGAGATAAGTTGGGAATATTAATGAAATAGTGAAAGTCTGCTAAATCACTGAGAGTAGTTAGAATCATTATGACTATACCAGAATATTGTCAAGGGTTGATAAACCTCAAGCAAGGACAATGGCAGAGGGTGCTTTCAATTTTAGTGATAGCCTAAGAAGAACATACAGTGAGGAGAACCAAACATTTTTAGACAAGCCCAGATTTATGAAAATTTTGGGAGAATTCATGGAGACCAGTGATACACAACCGATCAGAATTATACTTATTTTAGAAAGCCCGGATGTTTTACAAGGGAGTGTTGCCCTGGGGGCAAGGGGAAGCTAGTAAGTCGCCTGAGGTGACTTGAGACTTGATCCATATAATTAATTACACAGGGTGCAATATTTGATTTGGGCATCAGTTTTTTGGTCATATTATATGGTTATGAGTAGCAATTAGGTTTCACTGGGAAACATTGCCATGTGATTTTCACTCCCACTAACACTAGAGTAGTGACCTCTGGTGTGTTTAAATCGTATTATTCGGTGTATATATTGCGGTGCTATCCTTGATCCGATGTTTATACCATCTCGTGATATTAATTTGAAAACTGGCCTAAAATGATTTTCATTTAATAATGTTCTCCTTAACTCCAAAAATTTGAAGCTCAACGTTCCTCTCCTAAGGAACTTGTCTCTTGCCTAAAGGTAAGATTGAATTTGACTAGTGAGGCCCAGATAGAGAAATAATTGAGGAAGGATTGTTAAAGGTATATAATAACTCTCAGTGTAGGTAGAGGTAACAGTGGAGATAGAGGAAATGCTATTGATAAGGGAATGTCTGGAGAAGTTCCTAAGAGGGATTAATGAACTTCCGCTAGAACAAGAAACTAGAAAGTGTGGTGGAAGTAGTGCCAAAGACGAGTTTAATTTAAAGGCTCCTTATTGTATGACCCTGATGAAATGGCTAAGAATGTAGTAAGCCCATTAGAGGTAGGGGTCTACATCTTAGAACAAAGGCAGAGCAACCACCCAAATCTCGTATGATCAATATGACCTCAAGAGAGGTAAGGTAGTAGGATAAGATGCTAAGGGTTGTCTGAATCCTTGAATAACATAGAAATTCCTAAGGGATGATAAACCAAGAGGGATAGTGATATGATGATAGGGAATGAAAAATTGATGATGAGTTAGGTGGTTGGCCTAGATGCAACACAGTAAAATGATTAAATATTCACTGTGTGATGTGATCAGTGTATGATAATCAATACCTAACTATAGGAATGATTGGTCAGAAGGTAAAAAAAGGTTAGAAAGAGTATAGTCAAGCAAGATCCCTCTTGAGCACAAAGTCGGATAGAAATAGATGAGTATATAATAGTTAAGGGGTGCATTGGGAACTGATATGTAATAAGAAATGATTAAGGTCTCAATGGTGCCTAAAACTTGAAGGTGCTTGAATATCAATAATGTTAAGGACTATATGATATTCCTTGATGTCCCTAAACAATTATGATTATGCAACTATAGCACCAAAATAGTGTGAAAACCAAGAGACGAAGTTCCCAATAAGGAATGCCACTGCCTATGGAATTATATAATTTCAGTGGAAAGGCCCCCTTCTAATAGGGATATAGAATTGAGGAGTGTACTCTGACAGGAAATTGAATGCGAGGAAGGTCTTAGCCATGAAGTACCTCTCTAAAAGTGGATATGATCCTCCGTCACAGAAATTATATTGCTCTCGCAAGAGTAAGTCATTTTGGGCAGGAATTACAGTGAGTAGGCCGAATAGAGTTGATAGTGATATATCCTCTATCGATAATTTTAGTAATGATGATAGTGGTATATAGCTAAGGCAAGGTGCAAAGTAGATCTTACCTTGAGGAGAGTGAAACTAGTCAAGAGTAATGAGAAAGGTATTATGAGGCAAATACATATGAATCCTCAAACTTAACAGGGTACTATAATATGGTAATAAGTGATTAGAATATAATAGCAGAAGCCTTGTCCCGATATTATTTAGAGCTGAGAATGTGATAGTCGATGGTTGAACTGGAAACAGGTTTATAAAGAGAGATAAGTAAGTTCCCGATGATGCTTAGAGGTACAGTAATGTTTGGGACTAGTGACTATTCCTTTATGTCCCTAAGGCATTGAGAAGTGTGACCATAGCACTCAGGTTAGTAAGGAACATAAGAGGTGAGATTCTTATGGATAGATGCCACTGCCATGGTGACCAAACGAGTCAAGACAAGAGGCTCCCCTAATAGGGGTTTGACATACAAGAATGTGCTAGGACCAAGATTAAGTAACCAGTAGGTCTTGGCCATAGAATGTCACTCAAATTGGGAGGTGGTTCTCCGACACAGAGTTGACACTGCTCTACTGAGAGTGAGTTGTTCTCTAAAAGGAAGGAAGGGAAATGGTTACAATGGAGTTAACCTTACCCTAATGAGAGCGAGGCTAGCTAAGAAGTGATAAAAGGATGGAATACCTGATAAGAGGATAGAGATGATTTTACAAGACCTCTCCTTGTAAGATGAGAAAGAAAATCATAAGACATGGTGGACTGGCATAGATATGATAACAAGCCCAGAAGACCATGGATACAAGCCAATAGCGTAGAAAAGTACAGGTGCACAATGAAAGGAAAATTGCCTGAGGCAGCTAAAAGCTAAAAGAAAAGAAAAGACTAAAAAGATGAATAATTTTGGAGTTGATAAAAAGATTTGAGTAAGGCCTAAGAAGGCAATATTGGCATCTGTGATCAGTCTTAGGGAATAATCAGTTAAGGCACCAACTAAGGGTAGGCAACTTATTCTCTAACTTAGTCCACTGGTCTAAAAGGTCCTAAAAAGTAGAGCATGGCTCACGCAGAATACGAAAGAATCCAAGGTCACAATAGATCCTGAAGAGGCTTATGGGAGAGCATAGTAGCTCCCAAGGTCATAGTAGACCAACCCTAAAGGAAGGTTACTGAGCCATGAGGGTAGTATCTCTTTGGAGTGTGAGAATGAGATGACCGGGGATAAGTCTAAGATAGGGAAACCTCCTCAAGTTGGTTGCTAGTGTAGAGAGAGTATCCTTGACTTTTCCATAGACATTATTATTGTTGAATAGGCCGAGCTCAATTCTGTTCTAATTAACAAAAGGAAGTGAGGAAAGTAAGAATTTAGGAAACCATAGGCTACAAGTCTTGAAGGGTATGCATTCAGGCAAGCTATGTGTTAAATAAGAATGTAAAAGAAAGAAGATAGGCCCTTACAATAAAGAAGAGAAAGGTAGAGTATACTGAAAAGACCTAATAAAGGTAGTGTTAAAGGAACTTGAAATGCCATGGTATAGTGAAACACCATGAAGACGGGTACACCGTCATGGCATTATTATGAGAGAATAGGCCTAAAATATAGGAAGAATGTGAGTAGTGATGATAAAATACGTAGAAGCAATGGCCATGCTCATATAAATGATAGAAAAGTAAGGAATGCAAAGCTATGTAAGTATGAATTCTAGGATTGAAACTTGACAATGAGGTATAATGAAAAGTTGAAAAGGCCAAGTTGAGTATAAGTAGGGATATTCTTCCCAGTTAACCTCTCATCAAAGATAAGAATAGAGGTTTGACCCAGAAATTTTGAGAACGAAATTTATTTAAAGGGAGAGGAAATGTCACATCCCGCCAAATCTAGCATTGATAAAAGCGATGAAAAATTTAGTTAAGGGCCAATAGGGAAAGAAGATTGGCTAAGAAACTAGGCATGGTGTGAGACCTAAAAAGGGTCCGGATTGGCATTTTCAAATTTATCGGTTCAAGAAGGGCAAAACAGGAAAATATGAGAAAATTTTCAAAAAAACTTGAAAAATGGTATAAAAAAAAGTGAATTAGAGGTTTTGGAACCTCAATGAAGGCCCTAGAGGTGAAAATAGCATGAAAATGGATTATCACGGAATTTTCAGACCACGAAGGTTTTTGGGAAAAACAGTGAAAACTAGGAGGAAAATAATTATTTTAAATAGTTGGAAGCCTCAATAATTCCAGAAAAAATGTGAATTAATTATTTAAATATTTATGAGAATTTATAAAGTTGATTTCAGTTGGAGGTATAGGAATTATTTTTTGAAAATTTATTTTCCCACAGTTTTATCGATAAAGGCCGAATCGAAGAAAATTCAAAATAAATAGTTAGAGGTGGAGAAAAATGTTTAAAATATTCAAACCTTATCATTATATGAAAATAGAATTTTTCAAGTAGAGAAATACAATTTTGGAGGCCTAGAAAAATTATGAAGAGTTACAAGTGAATAGTAACTTGTAAACTGCATTTTTGTTTAGAATTATGATTATGAGTGGGCCCTTCTTTTTCTTTTTTTTTAGGGTAGAATTGGGCTTCACTTTGGGCTAAGGAAAGTCCAAAATTTTTTGCAACTAGTAGCCCAACAATTAAATGGATTTAAGCCCAATTTTAGTCAAAATATCAGTCGGAATGTCCTGGAGAATGGATAGTTGTCATGATCTAAAAATTGGAGGGCTTAATAGCAGTCATATGACCATTTTTCTGGCTAAACTTTGTCCACAAGTGAGGGGAGGAAGTCAGATTTTTCTTATCATAAATACCCCCTCCATTTGAACATTTTTGGGCAAAGTAGAGAACTATAAGGGGAGGTGCTGTAAACTAAATTCTTAACCTTGGAAGAGAGCTTATAACCATGAAAATTGAGGAGGAAGTGCCAATCTTTGATCAAAGATTGATTGAGGTAAGTTTGAGCTTTGCTTTGGTTAGGTTTAAAGCTTGTTTTGGTATGAAATTCAAGTTGTCTTCCAAGGGTAAAATGTCGTCCAATTTCAATTGACATGAGGCATGATTAGGAAAAGAAGGAAACCTTAAATACAAAGTGGAATAAGCATGTTTAAGTGATGTTTGTATCAATTTTTGGAAGAAAATCAAAGTAGGGTTCAACATGCCCCTATTCAGTCAGGGCTGGTTAAGAAGGAAGGAATTTGATTTTCATAAATCTAAATTGATATTTGGGTTCTACTCTAAAAATTGTGTAGGAATAAGTCAAGAGATTATTGGAATTAAAGGAGGAACAATTATGTCAAAAATCAAGAAAAAAGGGGTTTAATTAAGCTAAATGTCAAGCATTGGTGTCCATGCTTGAATTATTGATAAATTGGAATATGTTTGTGTATGAAGTGATAGGTTTTGTGGGGAAGAATCAAGGAGAACATTGACCCCTTGAAGAGGCTGAATTATACTAAGTGAACAAGGTAGCATTGAACTTATAATTTGATTGTTTATCTTGCTTGCTTAATGTGTTTACGTCTATTGCTTTGAAGTAATGAATTTATGTTGTGGTAATTGTTGAATTTATGACACTTGAATTGCTTTGGCCAAAGGCATAATGTTATGCCAATATGAGTATGTTCTTGCTTCTTTTCTTGGCATAATAGATGACATAATTTTATATGACTTGAGGATGTTTCGAAGTTTCCTAACATATTACATTATGCATAGCTTGATTAACATGATAATTGTAGTTCATTGTGTCACATCCCACCAAATTTAACATTGATGGTGTAACATCCCAAATTTTGGCTCATAGATACAAGTAATAGCACAAGGAAAGAATGATTACTAAGTCTAATGCAACGAAAGTTTCGGAGATTCCTTGGAAAGAAAAAGAGGTTTTCCAAGGGCAAATGTGCAAAACAATAGTGTTGGGGACTAAAGAATGAGGAACTGGAAACAACTAAGGGCTAGAGGTTATGCCAGAAACTTGCAAGAGATGGTTCCAAAGGTTAGGCCTGTCACACCTTACTTATATAGTACCTTAGCAGTCATTTAGAACCATTCCAGACCATGTTGGATGGTCTTACACTTAAAAATTTCAATTTGGACTTTAATTTTCAGAAAATTACTGTTCACTGTCCAGTTTTTAGATTACAGGTCCAACTTTGAAAAATCATAACTAATTCTAGAAAAATCGTATGGAGGTGTTCCAAAATTTTACAAAAAGCTCTTTCAATGCTCTTTAAGAGAAAAATATTCAACTGAACTAACCCTCACTGAAAACGTACAGTTTATTGGATTAAGATTACTATTCGTTTGGTAAAATCTGGACTTTTCAGATTCTCTGCCTTAACTTTGAAAATTCATATCTCTTCGTATACACATCCAAATGAGGTGATTCACCACTCATTTTAAAGCTTGGGATGTGCACTATAAGTATACCAAATTTCGTAGCTTAACTCATTCATATGATAGGTCAAACTGAAGGTCGAAACTAACTGATCCATGACCTATGTTTTATCCCTTAACATCTCTTTACTTTAATTCTTTTTATTTCTTTGGCATACCTAACATGGGCTTACTTTTTTCCATTCATACTCATACATTCCTATACATGCCATAAGCTTTATAATTAAATACATGGCATTCACAATATAATTATAACGTAGGAGAATTATACATTGAATATTAGTATCAATAATTCTCTACTTCTTCTCCTTGCTTCTCATGCCATTAGTGCCCATCATTGATTGATCTAAATGGTTGGTTACAAAGGGGTCAGATTCGGGGGAATCTCAGTAGCAAATATTACCACATACATGCACAAGATGGATGCTAATGTATGGTATGTAGTTTTTCATAAACTTAAGTTAACTAGTGACATGCCATCATGCTTTATGCTTGGTATAAAAATGCATGGCCATGGGAACATATTAAAAACAGCATTTCCAGCAATAATCATCATGTCACAACATCATTCAAACAATAAATACAAACCAACACATGAGCATACCATGTCAAGCACATAAAGGGTAAGTTCACTACCTTGAACCTCAAGCTTTCCTCTTACTTTTCCTTTAACTCCCTTGACTTTCCAACCATGTGGGCATTCGGTCAACATCACCAAACATCCTCTTGCATGTTCCAAGGGTCCTAAACATAACCATAATGATCACACAATCCATTAGGACCATTAGATTACATAAAGTTCAAGACTAGCTTTCTTGAACCTCAACCCTTTCTCTTAGTCTTAGGGTTTTCTTTCTAACTTTTCTAATATAAATCTTATCATTTTCCATCCTTAAGATCCATTTCTTGTCATTTAGGACCACTTTAGATGGCCTTAGATTCAAGAATACCAAATCTGGAAATTTTGGTTCGCGGGTACTGTTCACGCAAAATCTCCAGAATTTTTTGCTCAACTTTGCAAATTCATACTTAAATCTAGAAAAATCCAAATTGAGTGATTCCAAGTTTCACTGAAATCTCCTTAAGTTAAATTTAGAGGAAAAATAGTTTCAGGAACCAATTCTATGCCGAACAGTACCGGAATTGCACGGAACTCGACACTCTCCCAAAAGTTCAACATTGCTTCTAGATTTCAAACCCTAACTTTGAAAAATCACCATAAATCGTACACATATCCAAATGAAGTGTTCTACCCATGGATTTAAAGCTCACAGAGTGTACTTTAAGCATACCAAATTTCAGAAACAGATATGAACAGTACTAATTCGAAATAGGCATCAAATCAGCACGTAATTCTTCCAATTTTCACATAGATCCACTTGGATCTACCATACTTTGAGGTGTTTTAGCAAGATCTAACAACCAAACTCCCTTCCCCACTCATCAACTATTTCGACTAGCCATCAAAAGAGAGAGAAGATGGATTTTTCAATCTTAAAAGAGAAGGAAAACAAGACAAGAACACATCTAGAACCAAGATCTCACCTTGAATCCTTGATTGATGACCAAAGTTGATAGCTTTCCTTGGTTCTCCTTCCAAAACCCTCTCTTTTCCTCTCCTCTTTACGTTGGACGAAATTCTCATCTGATTTAGGGGAGAGATGAGCTCCTTAGTGCTCTCAAAATATCTCATCTACCACATTTAATGAAAGTCCAAGGGTCAAATGCCTAAGCCTTCTTGAAACCTCTCTCTTAATTAACTTAATTCATAATATAATTACATTCCAAAGTCAAGATCCTCTCCATTGGTAGATTGACACTTGGAAAGCTTTAATTACCATCCATTAAAGGCTTGACAAGTGCCAACTTGTGGGCCAAGTAAAGTGCAAGACTCTGATTAACACTTTATCGGTGCACTTTTACTCCGGGTTTAACTTCTTTTCTATAATTACAGTGCTCTGGCTTCTGTAATTATTTTCTGTTAGATCCATAAATTCCCTTTAATTCTAGAGAGTATCTATGAATTTTCTTAGGCCATAACACTTCCTCTAAGCCTTGTATAAAAATCATTTACTAAAATACCCTTTTATCCGTATAATCTGCTCTTTAATTTATTAAAGCCATTCCACTGGCCTTTTGGTTGCGGGACTAATTTTATAAATTAGTATAACCTTTCAACCAATTAATCCTCATTTTTACGTATATTTTTGAGGTTTCTTGCTATTTTAAATAATTACCTCAAACAATGTACTTTTTACTGGTCATAACCTCATAAATTCCATTTAAGCTATCTCAAGGGTATTTTCATCTTTGCTCTTCATAGAAGAGTCTTAGAATATTATTTCCCATTTTCTAGGATTTTCTTGGAATTTTCTGTACACTCTTCCATTTTTGCCCTTGCTGGTCATAACTTTTTGAATTTATAGTTTAGTCCCTGCTTGGACTTAACTTCATATAATCCTCTCTTTGAGCTTCTAACTTAACCTTTGGCCTATATCTAGTCTCTTTTCTCTTTCTAGGCCTTTGAGACTTTACTGGAGTCTCTGACCTTGATTATACTGAAGCCCCTGAAAAACTTTTACTTTGTAGTTTAGTCCCTGAAACTGCTTTGACTTCCTTTCTCATCTTTGGGACTTCTGCTAAAAAAGGGTCTGGTAGCCTATCCAATTCAGGCTACTTTTGATGCTTCTAGGCCTAAAAGTCTGGATGTTACAAGGCCTAAGGAAGGATCAAATTGCAAAGAAAGGATTCCTAGGCCAAGTAGGGACCTAATTGTAAATAATAAAAGTTCTGGTCAGCCAATGCTCAGAGTTAGCAAAAAGGGACCAAATGACTTAGTAAAATTTCAGAAAAATAGGAATAGGATCCCAGAGCCGATATAAGGCTAGAAATGACAGAAATGCCCTGAAGTCATTCTAGGGTTTTGAGCAATTTGAGATAGTAGCTTAAATTGAATTATTTAACCTATGAGACGGCCTCAAACAATCAGGAAAAACTGGGGAACAATAGTTGAGGAATTTACACAGATTGTAAAATTAATTCCGTCCCTAGAAACTAATAAGGTTAGCTTTAATTAAATTTAAAGCCTGTTATACCCTATCCGGGGAAAGTCAAAATAGCTGTTTAGAGTTTGACTCTTGACCCAAGAAAAATTAGAGGAATTTCCCGTGATGAAAGGGAAATAATGAAACCCAGAGACAGATCAACGAAGCTACGAGCCGATAGAAAGAATTCAGAGAAGGTAACCCTAATTAAGTATTATTTAATAATATTTCTGGGAAAAGGAGAAAGAAAATATCTAAAGACCATCATGACGGCACTGAGTTAGCATGCTGAGTCACCAAATGCAATCATGACACCTATGAGTCATCACGCTGAGTCAGGAGAAGATATTTATGGACAGCATAAAAATCAGAACGCAGTACGGGTATATTTTAGACAATCCTTTGTCTACCCGTTATAGTGAAATCTCCACTGCGTGACTCAGTAAGGTTAAGTAGCCTGTCAGTAGAGCTAATTATTTTCATCTATGCTCCTCTAAGATGGTGCCATATATGGACTTAATTAAGATGAGAAAATAGTGTCAGAACATGTCCCAGTGATACTGGGTAAGTCAGGACTCAAAAAAGTACCTGATACGGTGCAAAATGGCAAAATAGCTAGAGGAATGCCTAAGGACTATATTTTACACAAATTTTATATTAATTTCCCCCCTATTTTAATGCCAAAATGATGAAGGAATATGAAAGTGACAAGTGTACAGTTATATGGAAAAAGAAGGTATTATGTGTACGGTCGGATGTAAGACACGTGTGCGGTCGGATTAAAGACATGTGGCTTGATGATGTAAGCATGATGTCATCAAAATGAGGTAAGCATGATGTCATAGGACACGTGTCATCACAGGATAAAAAGAGAAAATGGACGGTCTAGATCAAGCCACGTATTTTTAAGATCAATGGCCGAGATTCGATCTTGTTTTCTATAAATACCCCTCCCCTCCCTCTCATTTCGTCCTATGACATGGAAACCTTGGGGCAAGCTCTTGCAAAATGGTTTCTAGAGAGAGAAAGAAGAGGGATAAAGAAAGATCAAGTGGTTCCAAGCCAGATCAAGTTCTAAAACAAGGTATGTGTGACGTTTTTGATGTAGTTTCTACCTCCCTTGTTATTTTGAGCTGGTGGTTGGTTTGATTGGATTTTTGATGATTGAAATCCTATGGGGAGGTACTGCACAAAATTTATTTGAATAGGAGAAGATGATATGAATGTTAAAAGCATGTTTAAAGGCTTGGAAACAACAAAATCAAGTGGTTCTGTGTTGATTTTGCAAGAAATCCAACTTTCCCTTAGTTTGTGATTCTATTCGGCCTTGATTGTTTTGAATGGTTAGGATTGGATTTTGATTTTTTTGAGCTTGGAAATAGGTTCTACATACAAAATTATATGGAGATAGTATGCGGAAATAATTTTAGGAAGGTTGGAATTGAAACTCAAAAGTTAGAGTTCAAGTATGTTCAAGAAAGAATCAAGTAGAGATAAGTTGATAACTTGATTCTAATAATCATTTTGCATTATGTGTTGATGTGTTTAGGATCTTGGAACATCCAAGAGGATGTTTAATGGTGTTGACCGAAAATCCATAGGATTGGAAGGACAAGGGAATCAAAGGAAAAGCAAGAGGAAAACTATGTTACAAGGTAGTGAACTTACCTATATTGTGTGCTTGATATGTATGCTTGCATGATGTGATTGTGTTGCCATGATGTGACTAAACTATGATGAAATGTTTGCAAAGTTAAATTTGCAAGTTTATGTTATGTTTTGCCTTGGTTATATGTTATGAAAGCATGAAATGCTTTAGCTTACTTTTTATGGCATTCATGTGTTAATATTATAACATGTCATGCATGTGCATTATGTCTTGCATGCTTATGGGTAGTATTTGCTACTGTGATTCTCCTGAATCCCACCCCTCCCTAACCAACTATTTAGGTCAATCAATGGTGGGCGATAATGGCACGAGAGGCAAGGAGAAGAAAGTGGAGAATTATTGATGTTAATGAATGATGTTATTATTCAATATGTAATTCTCCTATTATGTAATTTATGTTATGGATACCAATAATGCCATGTATTTAATTACAATGTTTATTGGAGGAATAGAAATGTATGAGGATGATTGGGAAAGTGTAAACCCAATTTATGTATGTTAAAGAAATAGAAAGAATTAAAGTAAAAAGAGTTTAAGGGATAAAACGTAGGTCATGAAACAGTAAGTTTATAGCTCCAGTTTGACCTATCAAATGAATGAGTTAAGCCACAAATTTTGGCAGATTCATAGTACACATCCCAAGCTTTAAAATGAGAAGTAGATTGCCTCAATTGGAAGTGTACATAAAGATATACGATTTTTATAGAATTAGTTATGAATTTTTGAAATTGGGCCTATAACATGGAATTTGAACAGTGAATAGTAACCCGTATAATTATGTTGAAATTTTAAATCCACGAGCTTGTGCCATGACCTGCTTGAATGATAACGCTTACTAATACGCACTCTGAGGGGTTAAAGGTAGGATGTTTCAGATGGAAGCAATAAAAATTTAAGTTAAGGGCCAATATGGAAGGTAGATTGGTTGACAAAGTCAGGCAAGACAGAATTCAGATGAGGTCGGGACTTATATTTTTGCATTATCGGTCCAAGAAGGGCAAAATAGGAAAATTTGGAAAAAAATTTCAAAAAAATCCCAAAAAATGTTACAAAGGTAAATTAAGGGTCATGAAACCTCAATGGAGGCCTTAAAGGTGAAAATGATATGAAAATAACTCAATACAGAATTTCCTGAAAATATAGGTTTTTCAGGAAATTAGAGGGAAGTTGAAGGAAAATAATTATTTAAAATAGTTAGAGGCCTCAATAAATTTTATAAAAATATGAAATAATTATCTAAATACTTTATTGAATTTATAAAATTGATTTTAGGCCTTGGAGGTACAAGAAATTATTTTAGGGAATTTATTTTCCCTCGGTTTTACCGATAAAGGCCTAATCAGGGAAAATTCAAAATAAATAGTTAAAGGTAGAGAAAAACCCTAAAAATTTTCAGATCATATCCTTATATTAAAAATTGATTTCTCATGTAAAGAAATAAATTTTTGGAGGCCTAGAAAAATTATGGAAGGTTATAAGTAAATAGTAACCGAAAAATTTTTAGAAAGATTTGGGATTGTGATTTGGTTTGTAGGCCAACTTTTTGGGCCCTCCTAAATCATGTGTGGAACCTATAATGGGCTTGGAATGAAGTCCAATTTCTTTGCCTTGCTGAACACTCCAAAATAATTAAAATAAAATCCAATTTTTTTGGATAAATCATTAAAAACTCTAGAAAATCGACACACGGACAAATCTAAAGGTATCTTGCATTGGATGGTTGCCAAATAACCCCCGTTAGGTGGCATTTGGTCATCTAAAATGGGGGGAAAATGCAGATTTATTTGCCTATAAATACTCTCTAAATACAAGAAATGGTAGAAAGTTAAAAAATATAAGAGGAGGTTCTGCCACTCTATTTCTAGACCTAGAAAACCAAAATTAAGAGGGAGTTTAGACCAGGAATCATTTAGCTTTCATGAAGGAATCGTCAAGGTATGTTCAAGCCTTGTTATAGTTAAGATTCAAGCTCGTTTTAGTTAGGTATTTGGTACGAAATTCAAGGGGAGATGCTATCTCCACTTTAGTCTGAATATGTGACTATTAGGGAAGGATAGAAACGTTAAATATCAAGTGGAATAAGTATGTTTAAGTCATGTATGGATTGATTTTTGGAAGAAAACCAAGTTAAGGTTTATGTTGTTCATTTCAGCCAAAGGGGGGTCTTAGTGTAGCAACTTGTTTTGTTGTGATTTGATGATTCCAATGGGTTTAAAATGTGTTTTTGTGTAGGGTTATACTAAAGGAAAGTATTTAAAATCATTAGAATAAAAAATAGAATTTTTGAAAACCATATACCCCTATTCGACCAAATTGAGAGGGAAGAAAATTGATTCGTAAAAATATGATTAGATATTTGAATTTCTCATGAAAAATTGTGCAGGAATGGCCTAAGAGATGGGTTGAAACAAAGAGGAAATAAATTGGCCAAAAATCAAGAAAAAGGGGATGCTAACTGAGCCTAATGTTAGATTATGGTGTTTATGTTTGACTGGTTGGTAATTTGGAATGTATTTATGCTTGGAATGATAGGTACCTAAAGAGACTAAATTGAAGTATCAACCAAGAGGTAGCATTGAAACCATAAGTTGATTGCTTTCTTGCTTGTTTAAATGTGTATGTGTTTTGTTATTGATGTTGCCATGATGTGGTTGAGCAATATGTGTGATGATGCATGAAATTATATGTTGAATGTGCCTTGGCAATATGTTTAAGGAATGGCTTGATGACCTAATGAATTGCTCTTTTACATGGCAAATGACATGCACATGAAATGTTGCATAATGGTATTGATTTTACCCACACATATTACATTTTTACATGGCATAAATTGCATGCTAATTATGGTTTCTTACTACTGAGATTTTTATGAAATCTAATTCCTCCTGTGTCAATTTATGTATCGAATAGGGGGTGGCTCATCCATGGACCAAGGAAAAGAAATGGTATTGGGATGAAGGAGCTTTATGGTTTTCATAGCATTAAGAAATGTTTTGTAATACTTTGGTAAACTTTATGTTAATATTATAGTGAATTATGGATAATATGATGTTGTATCTATAATTGTATGATGTGCTATGATGCTGGAATGATGAGTACTGAAATGCCAAAAGGGCATGGTAAAAGGAAGAAGGAAATAAAAATTAAGAAAAGCAAGATTAGAGGATTGTTCATGGTTAGGGCGGTCCACCAGTGCCCAATCCTACTGATGAGGTTCGACTCTTGGCCAAAGCTAAAGGACATTTCATTTTGTGGTCAAAGAGACTTATTGCAAAGCCAATGGTGAAGAAGGTGGCAGCGAAGAAGGCCACGACAAGCGCATCATCAGATCCTGTACTCCCGCCTCTTCTTGTTGATGTTGCGCTTATGTATTCCAGTTTGGAGGTTTTTCATTCCGTAGTGCCAAACATGGATAAGCCTGTTACTTTCAAGATGCCGCTGGGGATTGAGGGTTTAGATATAACATACGACTTCACCGTTGACAAGAGGGACCTCGTTCAATTCCTCAACTTTGAGAAGCTTGATATAGTCTTCATGCAGCTCGCTATTTTGTAAGTTACAATATCATTTTCTTATTTCATGTTATACTCTATTCATGTCCTAATGTTTCTTATTTAAACAACAGACACTTTACTCAAATCTGCCGAAACGGAGGACTTGAAGGAGCATATGGTTTTATGTGTCCTCAAAGGGTGCAGAAAGAGCTTAATACTATAGAAGCGAGGTCGATCTACATGATGACCATAATGACTTAGATCGAAAAGCCAATATATTTTGTATCTTACGTGGAAGGGTAAGTGTATTATTGTATTTGAGATACACAAGTTGTATGTGTAGGATTATAATTAACATGGTTTGTCTTTTGCAGTTATCATTGGACTCTAATTGTTTGTACCCCTTTTGATAACAAAGTTTACTGGTTCGATTCACTCTATGGAAGTTCATCCGAAGAAACCAAAGATGTTATCGACACATTACTTTATGTTTATATATTTATTACGTGTATAAAAACATACTCTAATATCATTTTCTTTTATACTGTTGATAGGGCTTTTCATGGTTTCAATGTTATGGCGATTAAACAAAATAGACAACTACCAACATGGATTCTCCCAAAGGTATGTTGTTTTGAACTAAATATAAACTTCAAACCTTTTTAGATGAATTAAAGTTAATGTTTATAATCAATAATGTCTAATATTTAATTTTATATTTCATTTTGTTAGTACCGTTGTCAACAAGGACATGTTGAATGTGGATATTATGTCATCCGCTATATGAATGACATCATTGAGACAGGAGTGACTGAGAAATTAGACGAGGCAAAGATAAGTTACGTTGCATGACATTCTTCAATTCATTTCACATTTTTTATCAAGTTTACTATGTTATTTTTGATTAACAGGTATTTCAAAATACTGCAACATATCCCATGGATGACATCAACTTGATAAGGGACATTTTGTCAACAATATTGGTACAAAATATTAAGACTTTCAAATAGTTAGGTCATTCTCCAAAAAATTCATTGTTAGATATTTTCTCTTGGTTCCCTCTTATACATGTTCATGATTTCTATTGTACAGACAGAAGTAGTTACTTTTCTTTCAAGATTGTTGGTTCTCTTGGTTTCTATACGTGTTCTTTGGTCTTAGGTTCCCCTTAGTTCTCTTGGTTTCTCTATTTTTGCTTTGTGTAAAAGAAATTTCAATGCTTGTTGTATATATTAACTAACTAATTGATTACTTGTTCATATGGTCTTGTTCTGCGTATTCTATACTACCTACATTTATTTGGAATTGTAAACTGCATAGTGGTAAAAATGAAAACCGAGCAAAATTTTAAAAAAAAATTTTAATGGCGGTTATTCATATAACCACCGTTAAAATCATTTTCCACGACAGTTATATAGAAAATCGCCGTGGAAAGTAAAATTTCAATGGCGGTTTTAATTAAACTGCCATTGAAAGTTTACCTTCCACAACTTTTTTTTTATGTAACTGTCGTGGAAATCTAACTTTCCACGGCGGTTTCTTATGTAACTGCCGTGGAATTTTAACGTTCCATGGAGGTTTTTTACCAACCACCGTGTTTTGTTTACCTTTCAACATCGACTGTATCAACTTCGCCTTCAAAACCACCGTGAAAAACCACTATTAATCACTGTTAATAGCCTTTTTTCTGGTAGTGTGTCAGGGAGTAAGCAGTATTCTTTTATGTCCCTAAGGCATCCAAGAGTGTGCAACCATGGCACTTAGGCCATTAAGGAATCTAAGGGATGAAATTCCTATACATAATTGAGTAATCTAGTGGAGAGGCTCCCTTCGATAGGGATATGGTATTTGAGGAATGTACCCCAACAGAGATTGTATATGAGAAAAGTCTTGACCATGAAGTACCTCTCTAAGATTAGGAAGTGGTTCTCCGAACTAGAGCGATTTTAGGATTATGGTTTTGATGATAACAAAGTTAGATTAAATTGGTTAAGTATGTTATCGATCAAATGATTATCGATAAGTTGTCAGATAACTCTTCAGTGTAAATCAGTTTAATGTTAAGTATTTTAATCGATGAGCTGTTCGATAATTCATTGATCGATAAAATGATCGATTATCGCTAACATAAAAGTCATATAAGGTAACTGTCGATTATCGATAAATTGATCGATAATCCAAGATGATCGAACAAGTGACAGATAAAAAGAAGTGAATCTGAACTGATTTTATCGATCAAGTGATCGATAAATAAGTTATCGATAACGACATCGATAAATGGTAAGACACTCTACCTATTTTGCTTATTGACTCTATCATTGTTTATCGATCATTTGTTTATCGATAATATGATCGAACATTGAGCTCTAACCTTCTGAATGCAGGTACTGATTATAGACTAGTGATCGATAACTTGATCGATCACCAAGTTATCGATAACATGATCGATAATTTATGTTCCAGTTGCTTCTACTTAGTTTTCCTAGAACTAAATTATCGATAACCTTATCAATAATTAAGCTCTCCTACATAATACTTTTTTAGATAACATGATCGATAAACAACTTTAGAACAAATTCTTTACTTCACTGTTTATCGATAATCTGATCGAACATGCCTTGATCGATCACCTATTCGATAATTCTTGCTATCCTTGTTTATCTGTGAATGTTTTACACTTGACCTTTATCGATAACATTGTCGATCACAGCTTTATCGATAATGTGTTCGAGCAACATGCACTAAAGCTTCATTTCTGTAACACTTGAATTATCGATAAGATGATCGATCAACCTTTACTCGATAAACTGATCGATCATTAACCTCTGTCAGTTTAATTTCAGCGAGCTATAACATCTCTCATATTCACCTGTCTACTTACTTTCAAACTATCTTTAGTTTGCATAATCTTTATGACTATTTTACTAAGAGATTTATATTCAAAGGAACTCTGGTTTACATATCAGCTTAAGATTTCCTGTTGCATTTTATCGATCACCTGATCGATAAACCATTGTTCCATCATCTAATCGATAAACTTCTTCAACTGATCCAAAAAACCTCTCACTCTGTTTATCGATAACCTGATCGATCAACTAGTGATCGATCACCACTTCGATCAACTATGTCCAGAATATCTTTCTGCACTTTTGACGGACAATTGATTTCATCTAGAATCATTGAGTAATCAAATAATCATTCTTTCTATTTCATTTTAAAGCTTACACTGCAAGACTCTTACTTGTTGAAGTTTAAAATATGGTTGTAGATTACTAAGAGAAATTACAACGGCTCTTCAATGGGATTACGCAACCTGCAACCTACTATGTCAGAAACGCAGAAGCATTAATGGCAGAACCGTTGTAACTAGGAAAACACGCAAACGGAGTCACAACGGCTAGAAGCTCATCCGTCCAACGGTTACTTAATGACCGTAACTATAAAAGGTGCGAAGAAGCATTAATGAGAGCATTGAATACGCGAACTACCATCTATAATCATTTACTACTACATTCAATACTCTGTTTCTTCATTATTACTAAGCGTCAGTGTTCATCACTTATTCTACTCTGTAAGAGAGTCAATATCTATCTTTCATTAATCATCTGAGTGATACTCAAGAGTATGGACTCTTGAGTGGGCTTATATCCTTACGAGAGTAATGGGGAGTGATTGAGTGACTCAATTACTATACTGAGGCACCAAGAGCCCGATCAATCTTGGAAGATAGTGAAATATTCAGAGGTCTTCTGAGGACTGGACGTAGGTCAAGTGGTTAAAACCGAACCAGTATAAATCCTGTGTCTTCCTCTCTGCTGTGAAATCCCTCCTAACTCTAACTCTCTGTTTTCCATATTGTCTGGTTTTAATTTCGTAAATTTTTTGACTCACCCAATTCACCCCCCTCTTGGGTAAGATTGCTACTAACATTTGGTATCAGAGCAGGTCTCTTCATTAAAGATTTAACAGTCCGAAGAGAGATCCAATGGTAGGATTCGGAGATAGTGTGCTACCAGAAGGATGCTCAACGTCCAAACCGCCAGGCTTCAGTGGAGAAAATTACACCTTCTAGAAAATGAGGATGAAAATCTTCATCAAGGCCACAGAGTATGGATTGTGGGACGTAATAGAGCACGACAACTATATCCCACTGAAAACAATAGACGGACAGCAAGTACGCAAGAGTCCCAGGGAGTTCGATGAGGAAGACAAGAAGCTGGTGACCCTAAACGACAAAGCTATCAACATACTCATATGTGCCCTTAGCCAGAGGGAATACTTCAGAGTTTCCAGCCTGGAGACTGCGAAGGAAATGTGGGAAGCCCTGGAGATAGCTCACGAAGGAACCTCTGGAGTAAAACAGAGCAGAATTAACATTCTCACCACAGAATTGAACTCTTCAGAATGAAGGAAGGGGAGAGTATACTAGACATAGAAGTTAGATTCTCACATCTCATAAACCACCTGACGGCACTCGGAAAGAAATACAGTCAGGAGGATCAGGTGAGGAAAATCCTAAGCGGTCTCACAAAAGAATGGAACTGAAGGTGACAGCAATTGAGGAAACCAAAGGAGAGTCAATTGGGTCTGTTGCAGCATTATTCGGAAGTCTTGCCGACTATGAAAGCAAGCAAAAATATAAGAAGGAGATGAACGAGAAGAACCGCAAAGGCATCGCCCTTAGAACTCAAGAGAGCGAAAATGACAACGAAGAAGATATGGAGGATGACGAAATGGGCCTTATCATCAGAAGATTCAAGAATTCTACAAGAGTAGAGCTGGAAAAAAGTTCCAGACAAAATGCAGAATTTCAACATCGCAAAATGAATCAAAAGAACCTATCATCTGCTTTAAGTGCAAGAAACCAGGACATATCAAAGCAGAGTGCCCTCAGCTGCCTAAGATGAAAGATAGAGAAAAGAAGAAAGAAAGATTCAAAAAGAAGAAGGCTTTCATCACGTCAATATGGGGAGACACCTCCTCGGAGGAAGAAGAAGAAAGCGATGATGAAGAAACGACCAACATCTGTCTAGTGGCCCAGGAAAACGAGGAATCAGAGACAGATGAGGTAATCATTTCAGAACCTTCCTATGATGAGTTACAGTCTGAATACAATGCATTACATTTAGAATTAGTTAGAATTGCAAAGGAGTTGGTAAGCTCCAAGAAAGGAATAAAGTTCTTAGAAGAACAACAATCGAAGTCTGAAGACAATGTAGATTCGCTCCCAGTTTGCAGAGATTGCGAAATAAACAAAAAGAAGGTTGAGGATCTTACCAGAACCTTAGAAAAATTTACTAAGGGTAGTGAAATGCTTAAAGTAATCTTAGGAGCTCAACGATGTTCAATGGACAAAATCGGTATAGGATATGATCCAGCTCAGGATAAGTCAAAGGGAAAGAAAAAGAGTAGTGGTAGATCATATCTTACATATTTTAGAAATGCTGTGCATTCTTCCAATCCATTTGCACTATGTTCTTACTGCAACCGTAAAGGTCATTCAACTTCTTCTTGTTATAAGAAGAAAGGAACCTACGGAACATTAAAATGGGTGCCCAAAGGTACTTATGTACCAAAGACAACTCATACTAACCAAAAAGGACCCAAGAAGGTATGGGTACCTAAAACATGATTGTGATTTTGCAGGTATGTCTCAAGGCATCCAGAACAAACAAATGGTATATTGACAGTGGATGCTCTAGACACATGACGGGTGACACTGAGAAGTTTACATCACTTAAACCAAAAGAAGGAGGAAAAGTAAGTTTCGGAGGAAACCAATCGGGAAGAATTGCTGGAATCGGAGAAATCGGAAGTAATATGGGCATAAAGGTCGAAGATGTATACTACGTGGAAGGTCTATGTCATAATCTCCTCAGCGTCAGTCAAAGTGTGGACAAAAACAATTGGGTGATCTTTGATTCTGAAGAATGCTTAATCATAAGCAAAGATGACCTACCTTTGAAGAAAGAAGAGTTGAATACAAAGCCGAGAGCTCTAAGGGACAGTAACTGTTATACACTTCAAATTGATTCTAAAACCTCTGGAAACTGTTTTATTAGTAAAAAGGAGGAAAGTTGGATTTGGCACAAACGTCTTGCACATGTTAACATGAATCAACTTTCAAAATTAACAAAAAGGGATTTAGTTCTCGGTTTACCAAAAATTCAGTATGAACATGATATTATTTGTGATGCATGTCAAAAGGGTAAACAAACAAAGTCTTCATTTGAATCAAAGAAGACAGTCTCAACTGAAAGGCCACTCCAAATGCTCTATATGGATTTGGTTGGTCCATCAAGAGTAAAAAGTTTTGGTGGAAATCTGTACACTCTTGTGATAGTTGACGACTATTCGAGATTTACCTAGACTTTGTTTCTTTCCTCTAAAGATGAAACGTTTAATGCATTCATTGTTTTTGCCAAAAAGGTCTAAAATGAGAAAGGTATATCTATTGTGTCAATCAGGTCTGATCACGGAGGAGAATTTGAAAACAATGAATTTGCAGACTACTGTGATGAACATGGAATTGACCACAACTTCTCTGCACCAAGAACTCCTCAACAGAATGGAGTAGTTGAACGAAAGAATAGAGTGCTCACGGAAATGGCTAGAGCAATGTTGAACGAGAAAGGAGTCTCACAAGTATTCTGGGCAGAGGCAATGAGCACAGCTTGCTACATATCCAATAGAGCCTACATCAGAACGCTGCTCGGAAAGACACCATATGAACTATACAAGGGGAGAAAACCTAACCTGACTCATCTAAGGATCTTTGGGAGTAGATGCTATATTCACAACAACAACAAAGAAAATTTGGGTAAATTCGATCCTAAAGCTGATGAGGGTTTGTTTCTTGGTTATTCTAATCGTAGTAAAGCTTACAGAGTTTTCAATAAACGAACTTTTACAATAGAAGAATCAATTCATGTTGTGTTTGCTGAAACTGAACCAATTTCAAAACCTCTAGATGATGATGCTGAGATCGTTCAAAACTTTTAAAAATTGGATTTGAACAAAACTTCAAACAAATTACCCACAGAAACCTTTTCAGAAAACAGAGATGATTTAAATGATCCTTCTTCACAAGAAAATCTAGAACAGCCAAAGGCGTGGAGACATAACCGAGATCATCCACTAGAACAAGTCATTGGTAAAGTCAATGAAGGGGTCAAAACTCAGAGACAAGTGATCAATGAAGTTCATTTTTCTGCATTCATATCTCACATTGAACCCACCAGTATTGATGAAGCACTATCCGATGAATTCTGGATAGTTGCAATGCAGGAAGAGCTTAACCAATTTGAGAGAAATCAAGTTTGGGAATTGGTACCCAGACTAGATGATCATCCGGTCATTGGCGCCAAATAGGTATTCAAAAACAAGCTCGATGAATATGCACAAATCATCAGGAACAAAGCCAGACTGGTAGCTAAAGGTTATAATCAAGAAGAAGGTATCGATTATGAAGAAACGTATGCTCCAGTAGCCAGATTGGAAGCCATACGAGTACTTTTGGCATTTGCTTGCATCAAAGATTTCAAACTATATCAAATGGATGTTAAAAGTGCATTTCTGAACGGTTATATCTTAGAAGAAGTTTTTATAGAACAACCTCCCGGTTTTGAAAACTCAAATTTTCCTAATCACGTTTACAAACTTAAAAAGGCTTTATACGGTTTAAAACAAGCTCCTAGAGCCTGGTATGAACGACTTAGCAACTTCTTAATGGAAAAGGATTTGAAAGAGGTAAAGTGGATGCCACACTTTTCATTAAAAGAAATAAGAAAGATCTTTTGATTGTTCAAATTTATGTGAATAATATTATTTTCAGTGCTACTAATGAAGATCTTTGTCAAGAATTTGCTAAGCTTATGCAGGGAGAATTCGAGATGTCAATGATGGGAGAGCTAAATTTCTTTCTGGGATTACAAATCAAACAAAAGAAAAATGGCATATTTATATCCCAGACGAAATACCTGAAGGAGTTACTGAAGAAATTTGGAATGGAGAATGCCAAAAGTGTAAAGACTCCTATGAGCTCAACCTATTCGCTTGATGTAGATGAAGACGGCAAGACATAAATCTAACGAGATACAGAGGAATGATCGGCTCATTACTATATCTCACTACTAGTAGACCAGATATTCAATTCAGTGTGGGAATGTGTGTAAGATATCAATCAGCTCCAAAAGAGTCACATGAAGAAGCTGTCAAGAGGATTCTCAGATATCTTGTAGGAACTCAAAATTTAGGAATCTGGTATCCAAAAAAAGGAGCCGAATATCTAATGGGATACTCAGACGCAGATCATGGTGGATATAAGACGGACAGAAAAAGCACCAGTGGATAATGTCAATTTTTCAGAGGATGTCTCGTCTCATGGTCAAGTAAAAAGCATAATACCGTGGCAATCTCCTCAACTGAATCAGAATATGTAGCCACTGCCTGTTGTTGCGCTCAGATCTTATAGTTAAAGCAACAACTACAGGATTTAGGAATCAACTTACATGAGATTCCAATCCTATGTGATAATACGAGCATGATAAGTCTGTCCAAGAATCCAGTCCATCATGCCCGAACCAAACACGTCGATGTCTGACATCACTTCATTCGGGACCATGTTCAAAAGAAAGATGTAAAGGTTGAGTTCATCCCCACTGAATATCAAATAGCCGACATCTTCACGAAACCTCTAGATCAACAGAAGTTCCACTTCTTTCAAAGAGAATTGGGAATGGTAAATCCCAATGAACTGTAAGAAATATCATGTTATCTCTCAAGATTAATTATTTAAATTCAATGTTTTGATGATAAAATAACTAACTTAAGCATCAAAGTATGTAGAAATTTGTTTTGCAGGAAGCTCTGTTTCAATGAAGAAAAATAGAGATAAACAGAGTATGAAATTATCAATCAAATGATCAATAATCATGAAGGCAAAAAGAAAGTAATTTATCGATCACCTGATCGATAAATTCAATTTGTGAGAAAAGAAAGCACTCCAACACAACAGTTATCGATAAGCTGATCGATAAATAGATTATCAATCAAATGATCGATAAACAAGACCAAGTACGCGTCTCTATTATTGATTTTATCGATAACATGTTCGATAATTGCTTGATCGATAACGTGATTGATAATTCTGTTATGTGTTCATGTGTGTTGTTTATATTTATCGAACACGTGATCGATCAAGAGTTGATCAATAACTTGATCGATAAATCTGAAACTTATAACGGTTAATTTTTGAAACTCCACCGTCAGTTATCAAACCCTAACTCGGAAAAACTCCCATCCCCTGTTTCTCACAACGGTCCAAAATCACTGTTTTATTAAATTTCTTGTCTCCCTTCTACTCTAATACATCCCTACTACATTTCTAACCTACCCCGAGCTCCAAACATCACACTTAAACCAATCATTCACTCAGCCACTCTTCGGTAACCCAACAATGGCACGAGTAAAGCAACCCAATGTGGAGAGGGAAGAGAATCCTGAAAAGCAAACTCAATTGGCTGAAACTACTCCATCGGGAACCAAGAAACACTACAACCCGAAAGTACGAGAAGAATCAACAAAGAAAAAGGGAGTTCTGAAAATTCAAGAGAGCCAATCCAGAGAACAACCCAGAAAATCCCCCCGAGCTAAATCCAAGCTACCCATGGTCACTGAAGGATCTAAGACTGAGTCCGATGAAGAGGCTTCAGTTCAGAAAGCTGTGGAATTAGCTTTGCAAGTTCCTGTACCTCGGCAATCTTGACAGAAAAGGCAAAGAATAAGGGAAGGTAGCTCTCGGCAAGTTCCTACTGAAGGTATTTCAACTGAATTTTCTAAGGTACTTGTTGGCAATCTGGATGTGGATGTGAATATAACAAAATACAAGTCTGATTTTACCAATAGAAAATTCTGCCCTGTGGTATCTATTGACATAGAAAGTCTGAAGAAAAATAAATAGATTAACCTCAACCTAAGTGACCCTTTACAACACTATTCAAACTGGTTAATCATTGGTGGGGAGTACTGTCCTGAGGTGATTAAAAGATTCTACTGTAACATGGAATCAGTAGAAGAATATGACGATAAGGACAACCTTATAGAGGATTATCTAAAGTCACACTGAGAGGGAGATCATTCAAAATTACCAGTGCCAAGCTAAATGAGTTACTGGGAATCCAAGAGTTTGTGAGAGGGGGAGAAATGAATGAGGTAAAGGCTTACCGAATACTGATGCAGAGTGATGATTATCCTGGTGAGTTGAGTTTTCCTCCTAAGCAGATGTGTGATTACTATCAGATTATACATTACATCTACTCTAGGAGTATGGTAAATAAGTCTGGAAGCTTCTCACACCTCACTCAGGATGATTATTTACTCCTAGCTAGAATTATTAGTGGAGAAAAGATCAATATTGGGGATCTTATATACACTGAGATAAAGGACTTTGTCCTCAACAAGTCTAAATTCACCCCAATTCCCTACCCTCAGCTGGCTACTTACCTTCTTCAGGCACACAATATTGCTCCACTTGAGCCTGGAGAAATCAAGACCAAAGTACCTGCTTTTGTTCTCACGCAGCTGAATAAAATGAGGATTCCTGTCCCCTTCAAGCCATCACAGAAGGTATCTCAAAAGGATAAGGGGAAGCAACCGGCTGCTAGTACATCTCGGACTCAGGATGAAGTTGAATCTACTGCAGCTCCATCTCATGCCCCTGGACCATTTTCATGGAGAGATCTATCAGAGAGATGTTTCAAGCAGAGCTCCAAGCATTTGAGCATAGAGTGTATATTACTATGAGAGAGTATGGGGAAGTCTCTGATAGGAAGTTTGAGGGTATCTCCAAAATTCTAAACCTTCACCGACAAGCCATGGTAGTCTTGGAAAAGGAAGTGGCAGAGAGATTTGATTCAGTGGACAAGGAACTCAGAGAGCTCAAAGGACTGGTAGCTTCCCTCTGTACCAACTTCACTACCTCCAGTACCAGCTTCAGTTATGAGGATCTCTTCTCTCATCCACCATCTCCACCTCATCCTGAGCCAGCCCCTCCTTCCTTACCATTACCCACCTCTCCTATTATCACTTCTGATCCTTCTTCCACTGTCCTTACCTCCACCACACTCGCTCTCATCACTGTGCCCCAACCAGTTCCCACCTTACCTTTTCCTTCTCTTCATCTCATTTCTAGTCTTCCTCCTCTCCCTATTCCATTACCATTTCCCACTGTTTCCACTTCCTCTCCTTCCCTTGATGCTGACAAAAAGGGGGAGAAGCACACTGATATAGATGTTGCTGACATTGATTAGATTTTTAGCTTATTTATCTGTTTTTGTCATTTTGTATTGCCTCAGTATCTTTTTCTGTCATGAACCCATGTACTGATATGGTTTACTGACATTGGCTGTCTGCTTATCTGATTCAATGCTTAATTTTTGATGTTTCTGCTATTGTTTGGTTTATACCTTTCACTTATGTTTTGTCATCATCAAAAAGGGGGAGAATGTTAGGATTATGGTTTTGATGATAACAAAGTTAGATTAAATTGGTTAAGTATGTTGATCGATCATCTAATCGATCAAATGATTATCGATAAGCTGTCAGATAACTCTTCAGTGTAAATCAGTTTAATGTTAAGTATTTTAATCGATGAGCTGTTCGATAATTCATTGATCGATAAAATGATCGATTATCGCTAACATAAAAGTCATATAAGGTAACTGTCGATTATCGATAAATTGATTGATAATCCCAGATGATCGAACAAGTGACAAATAAAAAGAAGTGAATCTGAACTGATTTTATCGATCAAGTGATCAATAAATAAGTTATCGACAATGACATCAATAAATGGTAAGACACTCTACCTATTTTGCTTATTGACTCTATCATTGTAACTGGTAAAACATGCAAACGGAATCACAACGGCTAGAAGCTCATCCGTCCAACAATTACTTAACGACCGCAACTATAAAAGGCGCGGAGAAGCATTAATGAGAAATACATGAACTACCGTCTGTAATCATTTACTACTACATTCAATACTCTATTCCTTCATTATTACTGAGCGTCAGTGTTTATCACTTATTCTACTCTGTAAGAGAGTCAATATCTATCTTTCGTTAATCATCTGAGTGATACTCAAGAGTGTGGACTCTTGAGTGGGCTTGTATCCTTACAGGAGTAATGGGGAGTGATTGAGTGACTCAATTACTGTACTGAGGCACCAAGAGCCCGATCAATCTAGGAAGATAGTAAAATACTCAGAGGTGTTCTGAGGACTGGACGTAGGTCAAGTGGTTAAGACTGAACCAATATAAATCCTGTGTCTTCCTCTCTGCGGTGAAATCCCTCCTAACTCTAACTCTCTGTTTCCGATATTGTCTGGTTTTAATTTCACAAATTTTTTTGACTCACCTAATTCACCCCCTCTTGGGTAAGATTGCTACTAACATTTGGCATCAGAGCAGGTCTCTTCATTAAAGATTTAACAGTCCGAAGAGAGATCCAATGGCAGGATTCAGAGACATTGTGCTACCGGAAGGATGCTCAACGTCCAAACCGCCAGGCTTCAGTGGAAGAAGGTGAGCAATGGTGCAAAATGCTAAAAAACAAAGGCCATACTCATGTAAATGACAGAAAAGTATAGAACAACAAGTTATGTAAGTATGCATTCTAGGGTTGAAACCGAGCATCAAACTATAATGAAAATTTGAAGAGGTCAAAGTTAAGTATAAGTAGGGATATTCTCCTCAGTTAACCTCTCATTAAGGGTAAGAATAGAGGTTTGACTCGGAATTTCGAGGATGAAACTCCTTTGAGTGGGGGAGAATTGTAACATCCCAACTTTTAGGTCTAAAAGACCAAAAATGGCCTAAATTGGATAGGCTACTAGACTTCTTTTTAGCAGAGGTCCCAAAGATGAGAAAGGAAGTTAAAGTAGTTTCAGAGACTAAATTGCAAAGTGAAAGTTTTCAGGGGCTAGAGTGTAATCAAAGTTACAGGTTCCAGTAAAGTCTCAAAGGCTCAGAAAGAGAAAAGAGGCTAGATACAGGCCAAAGGTTAAGTTAGAAGCCTCAAAGAGATGGTTTTATAAGGTCGAGCCCAAGCAGGGGTAAAACTGTAAATTCAGAAAGTTACGGTCATTAAGGGTAAAAATGGAAACTATACAAAAAATTCCAAGAAAATCTTGAAAAATGAAAAATAATATTCTGAGACTCTTTTGTGAAGAGAAATGACAAAAATACCCCTGAGACAGCTTGAATGGAATTTATAAGGTTATGACCAGTAAAAAGTATACTGTTTGAGGTAATTATTTAAAATAGCAAGAGACCTCAAAAATATACACAAAAATGAGGTTAAATGGTTAAAAAGTTGTGCTAATTTATAAAATTGGTTTGGCAACTAAAAGACTAGTGGAATGGCTTTAATAAATTAAAAAGCCGATTATGCCGATAAAAAGGTATTTCAGTAAATGATTTTTATGTAAGGCTTAAAGGAAGTGTTATGGCCTGAGAAAATTCATAAATATTCTCTAGAATTAAAAATAATTTATAGAGTAGACAGAAGATTCTTTTGAGCTCTGAAAGGCTATGAAGAAAGTCAGAGAAACATGGGCCAAGTAAAGTAGGAGGAAACTTAGGGAACAAGTTTTGATCCAAGGGCTAGGATCTAATCTCCCTTCTCCTCCACCACTTTTGTGGCACCTAGTACCTTCTAGAAGAGTGAGGTAAGGATGATGTAAGAAGATGATGCAATGATAATGTAAAAGTCAACTTAAAGTTACAAAATTGCCATTACTCTTTCTATTAGCCACGAAGGGCATTTTGGTCAATTTAAGCCAAAGTTTTGGCTATAAATACCCCACCTTGGAAGAACATTTTGGCAGTCATTTGTAGAGGAAAACTCTACCAAAATTTAGAGAGAAAAACATGGGGGTAAAGGCCAAGAAGAAGGAACAAGATTCAAGCTTCAAGATCAAGGTATGTGATGGTTATAGCTTCTGCCTTGATGCCTCTTTCGAATAAGTTACTATTTGTATCTGATTCTAAAATTTGATAGAATTAAAGTAACTCTATAAGCTTTAAATCCATAGGTAGAACACTTCATTTGGATATGTGTACGATTTATGGTGATTTTTCAAAATTATGGTTTGAAATCTGGAAACAGTGTTTAACCTTTGGAAGAGTAGCAAATTCCCTACAATTTTGGTACTATTTAGTATATAATTGGTTCATGAAACTATTTTTATTTTAAATAGAACTTAAGGATCTTTTAGTACGACTTAGAACCAATTAGTTTTGATTTTTCTAGAATTAATTATGAATTTTTAAAATTGAGCAAAAATTCTAGAATTTCTGTGTGAACAGTACCCATGAAGCAAAATTTTCAGATTTTATCTTCTTGAATCTAAGGACATCTAAAGTGGTCTTAATTGACAAGAAATAGATCTTAAGGATGGAAAATGATGAGATTTATGTTAGTGAAGCTAGAAAGAAAACCCTGAAACCAAGAGAAAGGGTTGAGATTCAAGAGAGCTAGTCTTGAGCATTATGTAATCTCTTGGTTCTAATAGATTGTATGATCAATATGGCTATGTTTAGGACCTTGGAACATCTAAGAGGATGTTTGATTGATATTGACCAAAAGCTATTATGGTTGGGAAGTCAAGGGAATCAAAGAAAAAGCAAGAGGAAAGCTTGAAGTACAAGGTAGTAAACTTATCCTTTATGTGCTGGATGTGGTATGCTTATGTGTTGGTTTGTATTTATTCATTATATGATGTTGTGACATAATGATTGTTGTTGAAAATGCTGTTTTAAATATGTTTCCATGGCCATGCATTTTTATACTAAGCATAAAGCATGATGACATGTCACTAGTTAAACTAGGTTTATGGAAAACTACAAACCATACGTTAGTATCCATCTTGTGCATGTATGTGGTAATGTTTGCTACTGAGATTCCCCACAATCTCATCCCCTTCCTAAACAACTATTTAGGTCAATCAATGGTGGGCAATAATGGCATGAGAATCAAGGAGAAGAAGTGGAGAATTATGTATGTTCATGAATGATATTTTATTCAATGTTTAATTCTCCTATTATATAAATCATGTTGTGGATGCCTATGATGCCATGTAATTAAGGACAATGTCTATGACATGAATGGAAACATATGAGAATAAATAGAAAAGAGTAAACCTGAGTTATGTATGCCAAAGAAATAAAAAGAATTAAAATAAAGAGTGGTTGAAGGACAAAACGTAGGTTCTGGAGCAGTTAGCTTCAAGCTCCAGTTTGACCAATGAAATCAACGAGTTAAGCCATAAAATTTGGCAGACTTATAGTAAACATCCCAATCTTTAAAATGAGAGGTAGATCACCTCAATTGGATGTGTACACAAGAAGATAAAAATTTCTAAAATTAAGGCACAAAATCTGGAAGTTTCCAAATTTTACCAAATGAACAGTAATATTTACCGAATAAACTGTATGATTTGGCCAAAGATAAGTTCAGTTTGATATTTTTTCCTTAAAACATCATTGAAAGATATTTTTTTGGGAATTTTAGAACACCTCAATAAAATTTTTATGAAATTAGTTATGAATTTTTGAAGTTGGGCTTGTAATATAGAATTTGAACAGTGAATAGTGACCCAAGTAATTATGTTGAAATTTTAAATCCACAGGCTTGTATCATGATCTGCTTGAACCATAACGCTTACTAATGCATACTCTGAGGGATTAAAGCAAGGACATTTCATTGTGGCCTACTTTTGAGTTCGCCACGGCCAACTCTCTCATATCAGTAATGTCAGATTCGGATCCAAAATGCAAAAATGGAGCATCTACTCATATGATCTGACCCAGATTGACCTCTTAAACCCTTAGAAACCCTATTTTTGACCCATCACTCTATTGTCTCATCTCCAACACCTCTATTCTCTCATTTTCTTGCCTCTCCACCTCCATCTTCTTCCCCATCCATTTCCTCCACTTCTTCTTCATCCCATTTTGTTTTTCTCCATTCCCAGCTACCATGGTTGACAGATTCACTTTGGTTGGAGCTTTTCTTGAAGCTATGGAGGGCTAGGGTTTATCAACTCTTGAAGATGGTAGAGTGGCATGAGTTTCCAGACTTCAAAGGGGAGTTTAGTTTCAGTTTTCAATTTTTAGCTATGATTTATGGCTTTCTAGGTTTAGGAGTTGTAAATTCTTAGTTAGGAACTTGGGATTGTTACTGTAATCATTGGTTAATGATTTACATTTGTATTTTGGATTGGTTAATGTTGATCCTGTGCTTTAATATATGTAGTTACATATATGTTTCCTTGTAACTCTCTTGATTCTCTCTTATCTTGCATGGTCATGTTTTGATATTGGGTTGATTTTGAGTTGCAATGAACCAATTGCATGTTCATTCTCAAATTACATATTAGGAGAGCTTAACAATGTTTTCATTAATAAAGTTTATTGATTTAAACATTGGACTCAATGAGTTATTGAGGTTGTTATTCTAGAAAACCTAACAATTTTATGAAACTCCCAATATCTTAAGTAAACTATGATTGCCATCAAAACCATTTTCAAGAGGTTTTCTATCATCCATTTCCATTCCATCATCATCTTATCAAAAATATCAAAAATATAGTAGCTTAGGTTTATTTCCATTGTATATAGTTTAGTTACATTTCAATTTAATCTTAAAAACCCGATTTGATCAAATCCCATGCTTCTTCAGCAGGAGAGTAAATTAAAGATCCTCCTGGTATGGCATCTAAAATACCCTTCTCTTGGTTCTTTAACCCATCATAAAAATGCTGTACCAATTGTTCATACAGAATTTGATGGTGTGGGCATCTTGAGAGTAGGTCTTGGAATCTATTCCAATAGTCATAAAGAGACTTATCATAATCTTGCTTAGCCGAATAGATCTCCTTTCTCATCGATAAAGTCCGAGAAGTCAGAAAGTATTTCTCCAAGAATGCTTTCCTTAAGTTCCCCTAACTGTGATATGTATCAACCACATACCTTGGAAGGCTCATATACCACTCTCCAGCTTTAACCTCTAATGAGAAATAGAAAACCTTCCACAGTACTTGGTCCAACGATGCTCCCATAAGCTTCATGCTCTGACAAACCATAGAAAGGGACTGTAAGTGGAGATATGGATCTTCTCCTATTAAGCCATGAAATTTTGAAAGTGAGTTAATCAATAAATCTTTGATTTCAAAATTAACTTCAAAATCTGGACATGCAGCAGTAAAAGGGTCAAAATTGACATAAGATGTTGTGGCTTTCCTAATTGTTCTTCTTCTAGGGTGCCCATTATTTTCTCCTACTCTCTCTTGTTCTCTATTCCCTCCGTTGCCACCATTCCTCAATTAGTTAGCATTAGGGTTAGGATTAGGTGGGTTAGGTGGCAAATTAGCCATGATCTCTTCTTCAATAGGTTCACTCTCGCTAGTAGATAGGCTAGATTCCACAGAGATGTTTTCTTGTTCAACCACTAATTCACTTGTCCCCTCAACTCTCTTTTCTCTTCTTATCTCTTTAAGTCTCCTTTCACTTTCAGGGTTAAAGGGCATAAGCTTGGTTTTTCATGGCATGTAAGAACAAGGTTATAGAGAAAGAGCAAACAAAATTGACTTGCAATACACAAAGTTAGATAAAAGTATGAATTGTGATGGATACAAGTGTATGTATGAGTATGGGTGTGTATGCACAGAGAGAAAGGCAAAAAGGTTCAAGTTTCAAAACTGTCCAAAAGGGTTTGCCACGGCGAAACTATCACAAGACGGTCTGTGATTTGGAGATAGCAAGTTTGTCATGGTGAAAGCAAGTGTTGGTCATGGTAAAAGTGTTCCGAGAGGGATCCTCATAAATTTTTACTTGTTGGCCGTGGTGAAAGTAGGAGTTTGCCATGGTGAAAGGTCGCAGAAAGCCAGACACAGTCCTAGACAATACAGATGTAGAGTCTAAATGTAGAAAGATGTAGAAAATCAATATATTGTTTGTATTTCCTAAGATTTTGATGCTATACAAAATGAAAACCTCTATTATGAACAAGTATAATCCTAAGCCATCTAAAATACAACCTAAGAAGGCTTAAAACCTCAATTGACAGAAAATATGACACAAGCTAACCCAGAGAACCAATTTCTTAGCTCCCCAGCAATAACGCCATTTGATTTGCAACCTTTTCTTGACCTTAGAGGTTAAATCAAAATTTTTATCTAAGGATTGCACTATAGGGTGCAACCCCAGGTCATTTCGCTTAATTGGAGTCTATGAAATGGACCTAAGCTAACTTGGATGCCATGCAATGCAAACTAAACATAAAAAAGGGGTTTTGGTTTTTCAAAAACATTATGTGAATTGAACTAAATGATAAGAAAATATTTTTGGATTTTAGGGAAATAGGAAATGAATGATGATAAATGGATGACCAAACAGTGATAAAGATCCTCTTGAAAATGTGCTCAAGCTGTTGTGGTTCAAAATCAATTGATATGGGAGTAGAAATCACTAAGTTTCATTAGTAAACCTCAAAGTACCCTTTGAGTCTAGAATCTTAAGCAATGGAACTCCATTACTCAGGATTTTGTTAAGTGCTCTTAGTGTGTGTAGAAAGATTTGACTAATGTAATAGGTCAAATGCGATTAAAATCAACTCAATGTCAAAACACAACCGTGTAAGAGTAGAGAGAATCAAAGGATCACAATTACCATACATGATACTTCATATATTTAAGCTTAAAAGTTCTACAAAAATCAATCCACTACACAAATGGAAATCCAGAACTGATTACAACTATAATCAGATAGTTCAACTACAAATTACAAACTCTAAACCTAGAAACTAATAAACTCATAGCTAAACCAAGATTAAACTACTCCCCTTCTTAGCTCATTGAACTCTAGCCATTGCTACACCTTCAAGAGGAAAAGGAACGCCTAGCCACGCATAGAAATCTGAAGCATCTCAACTAGGAATGAATTTGAGATTCCCATAGTAGAGGATTTCAATGAAAAATGGAAGAAAATTAGGGTTAGATAAGATAGAGATGAGAGAGAAATGGAGGCTATCTATAGAGTAAACGCTTAGCCACGCATAGAAATCTGAAGCATCTCAACTAGGAATGAATTTGAGCTTCCCATAGTAGAGGATTTCAGTGGAAAATGGAAGAAAATTAGGGTTAGATAAGATAGAGATGAGAGAGAAATGGAGGCTATCTATGGAGTGAATGATGTCATCTCCCCAAAAATATGGTTTCTAAATTGGTCATGAAGTGTACTAGGTCAGTTTGTGTGAGTGGGTAGGTAAAATTTCTAAAAATAGTTCGGGTCTGGGTTGTTGATTTGAAGAGTTTACCGCGACGAAGGTATGGTTTCACCATGGCAAACCATGGCCGAGAAGTCTTCTGGTTGAAGTTCTAAATTTTGCCACGACAAAGGCATGAGTTGGCCGCGGTATGACCTGGTAAAGACATTAATGTTGCCTCTTGTGTGTTGCGCCCCCTTGATCTCCACTCTTGGCTCTACTCCTTGAGTGTCCTGAAATGAAAAGTAATGGTTTGAGGAATCAAAAATCTCGAAAATCAACTAAGTGCAATTAATGAATAAATATGACAATTTTATCCTCAAATACACTAACTTTAAAACAAGGGCTCTCAAACTCAAATAAGCACAACTATCATGAAAATGAGCTAAGAGTGTAACAAAAACCTAGAAAATGTCATCAAATAATATAAACAATTTGAGCTCAATCAACATGTGGGGGTATTTATAGGCTTTCATATTTTCATTAATTCCATACATCCCCTTCTTACATAAGACTTGATCTTGGCCTTCCAATTTTTACCTCTTTCTAAATGTACACATCTTAAGCTATGTGGCTTAATATGTTGACACTTGGATGGTGAGTCATTAGGGTTTATGTCATCTCTTCTTATCCATTAAGATTGATTAGGCTTTAATCAAGTTAACTCTCTTGATTCCTTGATTAACTTGGCTAATTACCCTTCTAGAAGCTTTTGACTTTTCAAAGATAGATGGTTGAATCCTAGCCATCCAATGAGCCATGTTTGCCATATGTCAAGATCTTATGGAAGATGACTTAACCATAATCATCTTACGTAACCCTAATTAAATTTTAATCTAACTTGATTATTATTTTCTTTTTTCTTTTTCTTTTTATTTTCTTTTTCCCTTTCTTTGCCAATTTGAGCATGACATGTGTCCTTGACATTCTGTCAAAAATTTTACCACCCTGGTTGTCCTGATAGTCCACTGAGTCTTAATATAAAATTGATTTATTTTATTTGATAGCTGAAAAATTCTAGTATCTCAGAATCCTTATATCAAATCACCATTAATTATATCTCAATAAAGGAAACTTCTCTGATTAATTTCATAATTTTTCTCCCCCTATGACTCTTTAAATTGCCGTTTCTGTAAAAACAGACAATCTACGAATATTAATTTAGCTTTAAATTCAATTAAAGCTAACCTCCTCATCATTTAGGGTTCAAAATAATTTTATAAATCTTTGTAATTCCTAAATGAATTTTCTTTAATTTTTCATAATTTTCTAAGATCTCTAAGTATTTTTAATAATTGATATTGGCCAATTTTCCCTAATTTAGCCAAAATATTAATAATTAAAAATATTTTTTAATAAATTATTTTCAACCTGTATTTACTTCCTAGACCTCAAATATCGTTCTATGGCATTAATTATATTTTTCATGATTTACTAGAAATTTTTAGGATTTTCGGACACTAATTATGATAATGCCTTTTATAGACCAATTATTTCAAAAATGACAATTTGGTCCTTTTCCAGTTTTCACTTCAATTGTTGTGCTGTTTATCTATCTTTTATCTCAGAGCCTTGGTCAACCCTAATTCCTTCATTAATCATGTTAAAGATATCAGAGTGTGACATATTTCCCTATTTCTGGGTTAGAAAGTTGGGATGTTACATTGAAGCTGTAATTGGGAGTTTCTTTTACCTTAATCTTAGTTTCACTCTCTACATTCATGGATTGTAGTTTCTATGGTTTAGATATGTGATTTATGATTATAAAGAGATGTAATTCGGTCGTTTTACATTGAGATTGAGATTTGGATTGTATTATGCACTCTAATTGACTAGATGAATTGATATTTCTTTTTGTTATATTGATTCTTTCTTCTCAAATGTTTAAACCTCTTAATTGACCGGTTAGGTTTCTAACATTGTTAATTAAGAGAGTAAAATACCTTTTGCAAAGTATGATCTATGTTAGGCATTCAAATGAGTTTGATGAGTTATGATTCTAGCTTATTGAATTCATTGTTTGTAGAAGGTCTTTACAAACCGAGTCTAATAAAGGAATCAAAACTCAATCAAGAGAGAAACTAGGATGATTGGTAGACTTGACCATCAAGGAGAATTAATACATTGCGTTCACTTCATTCATTAAATGCTGAAATATAAAGAGTTTAGATAGTTTTACTGTAGTTTTGGCTTAGTTACTGGTTACATAAACACTTCACGCATCATACTGGGTTAATTTGATATTTGTGATGGATTACTAAGACATTCTTAGGTTTCTTAAGAGATCGACATCTAGGTTAGTGCCACCTTACTGCATTTAGCTTAGTTTTATTTGATAGTCTAACAACAAGGCTATGTTAGCGTCACACCTTCTCTCCAAAGCTAGTTCCTAGGGAGTACTCCAAGCAATGTGTAACACCTCCTTTAATATCCCATTATACATCAATTGGAACTATTATAATGTATTTCTCAATGTCTCCGAGTGAAAAATTTTGATTTTAAAATTTTCCTTTTTAGTCTGTCCACACATTGTTCATCCCAACTTAGGTCAACTTTAAAAATTCATAACTAACTCTAGAAAAATCAAAATGAGGTGGTTGTAATTTTCACTCAAAGCTTGCTAAGAGAGTTCTTTAAAGAAAAAATAGTTATTGAGCTTAATTCCATTTAGAACAACACCAAAGAATTCAACAAAGTGCACTATTCATATGGTCAATTTTTGAATTTTTAATATTTTAGCCCAACTTTGGAAGGGCATAACTCTTAGTACATAACTCCAAATTTAGTGATCTATCATTGTTTTAAAGTTAAAAATGATATCTATAAGTCTACAAAATCTCAAGTCCAGATTCCACTATTTGCTCATTATTTTATGTGACACAAGTTTGACTTTATTTAGGGTATTTTTATCCCCTATTCACCATTTTCTTGAATTTTGTTTTCTTCCCCTTCCATTGCTTCATACTAGCAATTTATCACTCATAATTCTAGCATGCAACCACATTATACAAGTATATACATAGTGCAATATCATCCATAATCCATTACAAACTTAACATAAAGTTCATTATACATTACATAACATATCATAATGATATGAAAATCATAATGCTCCCCTATCTCAACACCATTTCTTTGCCTTGATCCATGGATGAGCCACTTCCTATCAAACTGATTTGGCCAAATAGGGGTATATAACTTTTAAAAATTCTATTTTTGATTCCAATGATTTTATGCACTTCCCTTTAACACATCCCTACACAAAAACACATTTTAAACCCATTAGAATCATTAAATTAATGTAAAACAAACTCCTCCCCTATGTACTGTTCTTGGCCGAAATGAACATAAGGGACTCTAGGTTGATTTTCTTTCAAAAACCACTTCATACATCATTTAAACAAGCTTATTCCACATCATATTCAAGGTTTCTATCCTTCCTTAAAGGTCACATGTTCAAACTGAAATTTGGGCAGCATTTCTCCTTAATTTTCCAAGCCAAAATCCTAACCAAAACTAGTTTAAATCTTAGGGATATAAAGGCTTGAACATACCTTAGTGAATCCTTAATGAAAACTAAATGATTCCTTGCCCAAATCCCTTACAAAATTCAATCAAGAAGTCTGGAAATAAAATGGTAGCATCTCCCCCTATATTTCCCAATTTTCTAACATTTTCCTTGTATTTTAGGGGGTATTTATAGGCAAACCAATCTGCCCCTTCTCCCCCCTTGTTGGATGACCAAATGACACATAATGGGGAGTGCTTGGCAGCCATCAATAGCAAGGTAGGTTCAGATCAATCCAAGTGGCTATTTTCTGGAGTTTTCCAATTTATCACATGAAATAAATGGGTTTTATTTGAATAAAATAATAATGTCCAAAAGCTACATGAAATTAAGCCTTAATTGGGCCTCATATGGGTCCCATAAATGGCTTAGGATGGTCCAAAAAGATGGCTCACAAACTAAATCACAATCCCAAACTATTTTGAAACTTTATTAGTTACTATTCACCAGTAACATTCCATAATCTTTTCTAGACCTCCAAAAAATTATTTCTCTCTATGATAATTCACCTTTCAATATAAGAACATGATCTAGAAATTTTCAAAAAATTTTGCCACCTCTAGGTATTTATTTTAAATTTTCTCCAATTAGGCCTCTACATGTGTCACTGCAAGAAAATAAATTCCCTAAAATTAATTCCTAAGTTTTCAAGTCCTAAAACAAATTTTATAAATTCAAACAAATATTTAGATGATTTTTTCATATTTTTTCCAAAATTATTGAAGCTTCTAGCTAATTCAAATAATTATTTTCCCCCAATTTAACAATATTTTCCTAAAAACCTCCATTTATGGGAAATTCCATAACAATTTATTTTCATAATAATTCCACCTTTTGGGCCTCAACTGATTTTTCAAAACCTCTGCTTTGTACTTTCCCCATTTTTTGAGAATTTTCTCGAATTTTCTCATTTTGCCCTTTTTAGACCGATAATTATGAAAATGTCAGCCCGAACTTTATCGAGGTTTCACATCAAAAGTTGTTTCGTCTTCCCGTCTAGTCTCTACATTGGCCCTTATCCTAGTTTTTAACTTTCTATGTCCAGATAAAATTTATCGAGATGTGACAATTCCTTCCCCTTTTAAATAAATTTCGTCCTTGAAATTTAGAAACATACCTTATTTAAATATTTCTGGGTATCTAGCCTTTATGTCGTCTTCCTTCTCCCACTTAGCCTTTTCCTGTGTTAGATCCCTCCAAATAACTTTAACCATCAGAATAGTCTTATTTCATAGCTACTTGATCCGCAGATTTATTACTTTTACTAGTTTCACTTCGAAGGTGAGGTTATCTCGCAGCTTTATATCTCTGTATTTCAAGACATGAGAGGGATCTAGCTGATACTTCTTTAGTTGAGAGACGTGAAAGACATCATGAATTTGGCTTAAATTAGGGGGTAGGGCCAATTTGTAAGCCACCTGGCCAGCTCTCGTTAAGATTTGAAAGGATCCAATGAATTTGGCGTCAATTTTTAAGCTTTGATTGACCTTCTTACGGCAGTAGTTGGAGAAACTTTCAAGAAAACATAGTCTCCAACTTTAAATTCCAGAGGCTTTCTTTATGTGTCTGCGTAACTCTTCTGTCTACCCTACGCTGTAAGCAGCCTCTGCCGGATCATTTTAATTTGTTGTGAGGTTTGCTCCACCAAATCAGGACTAAGCATCTTTCTTTCTCCCAATTTTGTCTAACACAACAAGGATCTGTACTTCCTCTAGTATAATGCTTCATAAGGAGCTATCTGGATACTGGAATGGTAGCCGTTGTTGTAAGCGAATTCAGCCAATGGCAAGTACTCATCCAGTTTCCTCTAAAATCTAGGGCATAAGCTCTTAACATATCTTCTAACGTCTGAATGGTACGTTTTGCTTGTCTATTTGTTTGAGGATGATAAGCTGTACTAAAACTTAGCTTAGTGCCCATGGCTTCCTGTAGTGCTTTCTAGAATTTGGAGAGAAATCATGGGTCCCTGTTGGATACAATTATTAGTGGCAGCTTACCCAAGAGGGGGTGAATTGGGTGAGTTATAAAATTTATACATATTGAAAATAGTGAGATAAATAAAAAACAGAGAGCGTTGAGTTAGAAAGATTTCACCGCAGAGCAAATACACAGGATTCATACTGGTTCGGTCTTAACCACTTGACCTACATCTAGTCCTTAGAACACCTATGAGATTTCTACTATGATCCAAGATTAAACGGGCTCTTGGTGCCTCAGTAGAATAATTGATTTCCTCAATCACTCCCCTTTACTACCAATAAGGTTACAATTTCTCTCAAGAGTCCACACTCTTGAGTTATTCTTTAAAAGTGAGTAAAGTAGGTGTATCAATCTCTCTCACAGAGTAAATGAATATGAAACACTGAAGCTCGATGAAAAACAGAGTATTGAATGCAACAGTAAATATTTCAGTAGAGGGTAGCTCGCGTATTCAATGACTCATTCAATACTCTTCACGCTGTTTATAGTTGGAGAAGTTTAATTAACCGTTAGACTGAAGAGCTTCTAGCTGTTAGAAGTTTGGTTGCATGTTTTCCCAGTTGCAATGGTATTCACCATTAATGCTTCTGACACGATAGGTTAAGGGTTACTATATATCCATTGTGCTTCGTATCTGTAACAATATTTGAAACTAATAAGTTTTTCCTTTAGAATGAAACTCATGAAGATAATTGATCAAGTAATAATAATAAACATTCATGTGGCAGTTGGAAAGGGAATCAATTAATCACCAGATGTATTAAACATGAATTGGACATACTTGATCAAAGTCATGATCGATAACTGGTTGATTGATCATATTATTGATTAACCAAAGTGAGAGAATTTGAAACAGACAAGTATATTTATCGATCAAGTTATAGATTAACCATTGATCTATCAAGTGATCGATAAATGAAAAGAGTGACCTTTGAAAGATTAAGCAGCAAAAGGTTTAAGATCACCTATGGCTTTGAATCCCTTAAAATAGAGAATTAAGATTAACATGAAGACTGAGAAAAGCTTGAAGAATAATATTCAACAGATTTTAAGAATCACTATAACTTGTTATTCACTGAAATGAGTCAATGATCGATGAAGTGATGAAAAATTGTTTGATCGATCATATTATCGATAAAGCTGAGTAAGAGAGAAATAGATTTTCAAAGAACAATGATCGAGTACTTTATCGATAAATGAATGATAGGAAAACTTATCGATAAAATGTCAAGAAACGTATTCCACACTGAAATCATAGAAAGTATAATGTTTGAGTTATTAATCGATTAAGGATTAATCAATCAAGTGATCGATAAAATATTGTTTGAAAAACTTAGTTAAAAAAACAGCGATAAAGCTTGATCGATCATGTTATGTGAAAATAGAATATTTAGAAGTTTGGATGATCGATCACTTCATTGATAATTAAATGATCAATCAGGTGATCAAAAACATAACTTAAAATAGTAGGCATAGTAAGTTAGTGATGATCGATCATTTCATTGATAAATCATTGATCGATCAAGTAATTGATTAAGGAACCAGACAACAACCTTGAACAAAAATATATCAATAATCCAGTGAGTTATAAAGCAATGTGTTAGATATGATTAGTTTTGATAATGTCAAATAATAGAGCAAAAAGTTTGCATAAATTATTTGTCTCATACTTTGACTAACTACCATACATAATATCTAGTGTAGTTTTTCACGAAAAGAAAGGAGTTATTATGTTAAACTTTGAGTTATGAAAAATGATCAAGAGGAAGAAAAATAGAGATTGAGGAAAGAAGAACTTGCAAGATCAAATGAAAATATCAAGATTCAAATTCATAGATTTGATATTAGAAGTTGCTATGCTCAATTAGAAGTTTGTATGGCTCAATCAGAAGCTAAAATGCACAAACCGGAAGTTATATCACCATATATTGAGTCACCCTTCATGTAAACATTGAAAATAAGCTTCAGAGGTGATTTTCAAGGGCATTTATTGATCAACAACTCGATCAGCCACTTATTAATCAATTTATCGATAAAACACATACTTTGTTATACTCTATTCTTCGTTCAGCTCTGACATAGAGTTTGAATTTATTGAGGTAAAGACCAGAAGTTTTATATTGACTGATTAAGCTCTTGAGCAACATGCTACTCAAAAATGTTATTGAGTAAAAGCACTAAATGAAATGAAGAAATAAAAAGCCATTATTAGATGTTACTCGAAGCCAGTTATCAAGTAAACTGATGTCCGAATTGATGATCAAGCAACTACATACTCGATCACTTTATTGAGTTCCTGGTACTATCTCTTCAATTCTTGTCTTATATCTTCTTTAACATCCTTATTTTTTTTTATCTAGTGTTTAATTAAATTTATAAATAAATATATTTTTGTATTAAGTTTTAAAAGAAAAGTTAGATATAGGCAAAGTATTATTATTATTATTTTAATAATGTTTTTTGTGGGTAATTGTGTGTGTGTGGATGATATACTAGAAAATTATACTATGGTATAAAAGTCCCACCTCGACTAATCTTTAGAGTGAAGGAGTTTGAGGAGCCTATGTATAAGAGATAGTGAGTGGAGCTTGAAGTGAGTAAATAATTTTCGCACATATTTGAGGTAGTCTCAGAAAAGTGCTAGTTTTGAGTTTATTAACCGTTGGATCAAACTGAAATTTGGTCAGCCCATTTGTGACATCTAAATCATTAATTTCAACGGTTGGATTATCATTTTGATCTCTGAGTTACAAGTTATTAGGTATGTTTTTAACTTATATCTTTTGGATTTAGCAGATAGAGTCCTGAATAGTAAATTAGCATTTTAAAGTTCATTCACCGTTAGATTGAGCTATAATTTAGAGGATAGTATCATGATAGATAGGAAATTAAATTCAACGGTTAGATTAAGGGTTTAACTTCTGTAGTGAGAATAACCTGGTTCATACTAAGTCTATTTGTCTAAATCTTTCGAAGATGGAATATAAGTTATAAATTTACAGTTTGTCTATTTATATTATGAATTTGATGATTCTAATCATATAATCTAATAATTAAAGGATATTTAAACAAGGAAAATTTAGGAATCGAGTCTAAATCATTTATATATACATATGTTCTCATTCTAAACCTTAGAGAAATGTTTTTTAGGCTAGAGTTCTGAGTAAAATTAAAGCTTTTAGAGGAGGAGTTAGAGGCTAGAATTTTGTGAGTAGCCTAATCTAATACTATAGAGATAATATTTTAATTTTTTTTGTAGATATAAACTCTATTGTGGCATTTTCGAGGTTGGACTCTGGTTGTAGTTGACTGTTAGCACCAGGTAACTAAATTTCTATCTGTTGCATGCTCTAGTATGAAGTTGGTGAGCGGCTTTATAACTAATTCTATAAAAGTATATTACGTTTTGTATGAACTGTCTTGTGGGATGCTATTTTAAAAAGGATTGACATAGTTTGTATTGCAAGAAATTGGTGATCATGATTATGATGTGTTATTATGAAATTCTGTTGATTATGCATATAAATGTGTCATTTTGAACCCTGTGCATCTATTTTGGGTGGGGAAAGGAGATAATTGGAGTTATTGAGATTCATATACTTGCCACGTGGTATTAGCCTCCTTACGGACCTCTATGGTTGGCTGCTATTATTGTCCTACTAGTTCTTCGAGGGGGGACCTATGGTCCACCGAGTGCTCTGTGGTCTTTGGCCGGTCCACATCATTTGTGTGGTGAGCTTGTCAAAGTTGCCAATCAAATGGAAAGAACTTAACCCATGGGTCCAGTCGGCAGAAATAAGGAGGATATAAGGATGGATTTGGGTTCAAGAATTGCATATGACATGAGATATTCATTGATATTTATATCTTTTAAATAAATGACAAGTATGTTATCTCTTTTGAAATGTATCAATTGCATGAGAGTGGTGGAAATTTTGTCTTATATGATTATTGTGAGTTTAAATGTTAAATAAATGTTTATCAATTATTATTAACTCTGTGTATCCCACCTGACACCTCGCTAGCCTATGTTAGGGTGTGTGATAGGTAGGGATTTAGTTACTGAGACGTTGTCTCACTCCCGTTGCTTTACCATTTTTAAGAAATAATACGTTAGCAGGACCTTCGGGGAAAACTCTTGAGGCTCAATAGCTATAGCTGACAGTATAGAGCTTTTGGACCTTATTTTATGCAATCTTTTCATATATTGCCACGCATCAGGACTGCATTCATTTGGGACTTATTTTACCTTATATTTTTATGTCGTTTGACTTAATGAACGTATTATACTTTTTATCTTTGGTTTATTTTGTCTGGACATTTGACTACCAGGTGAATCTCGAATAGTCATCAACTATCACAAGAGTATACAAGTTTTCACCGAAACTTTTAACTCTTGATGGACCAACCAAATCCATATGAAACATTTGGAGTGGTCTTTTAGTTGAGACTGTCTTCTTCGATTTAATTGAGGACTTTGTTTGTTTACCCTTCTGACAAGCATCGCAAATAATATCATGTTCGCATTAAATTTTAAGTAAACTAATAACCAAGTCCCTCTTTGTCAATTTTGAAAGTGGATTCATGTTAATATGTGCAAGACGTTTATGCCAAGCCAATTTTCCTCCTTTTTGCTAATAAAATATTTTTTAGAAAATTTTGAATCAATTTGAATAGTATAACAATTACCGTCCCTTGAAGCTCTCAGTTTTACGTTCAATTCTTCCTTCTTCAGTGGCAAGCCATCTTTGCTTATGACTAGGCATTCCTCTGAATCAAAGATCACCTAGTTGTTTTTGTCAGTACTCTGACTGACACTGAGCAGGTTGTCACAAAAACCTTCTACGTAGTAAACATCTTCAACCTTCATCCCTTTGTCACTTCCTATTTCTCCAATTCTAGCAATTCTTCCATATTGATTGCCATCGAAGCTCACTTTGCCTGCTTCTCTTGGTTTGAGTGATGTAAACTTCTCAGTATCACCCGTCATATGTACTATTTGTTTGTTCTGGATGCTTTAAGACATACCTACAACAACACAATCATGTTTTAAGTACCCATATCTTCTTGGGTCCTTTTTGGTTGGTATGGATTGTCCTAGGTACATAAGTACCTTTGGGCACCCATTTTAATGTCCCGTAGGTTCCTTTCTTCTTGTGATGACACGAAGAGGTTGTATGACCTTTACGGTTGCAATAAGAACATAATGCAAAAGGATTAGAGGAATGAACAGCATTTTTAAAAGAAGTAAGATACAACTGACCACCACTTTTCTTCTTTCCTCCGGAAACTTTATCTTTTTCTTAGAGCTTACCAACTCCTTTGCAAATCTTACTAATTCTGAATGTAATGCATTATATTCAGATTGTAATTCATCATAAGAGGGTTCAGAAGTGATTACCTCATCTGTCTCTGAATCTTCATCTTCTTAAGCCACAAGACAGATGTTTGCTGTTTCTTTATCATCGGTCTCTTCTTCCTCTGAGGAATTGTCTCCCTAGATTGACATCACAAAGGCCTTCTTTTTTCTAAATTTTTCTTCCTTCTTGTCCTTATCTTTCATCTTACACAGCTAAGGACACTCTGCTTTGATGTGTCCAGGCTTTTTACATTCAAAACAAATGATTGGATCCTCGGGCTCGTTTTGAGATGTAGAGGCTTTACGTTTTGATTGAAACCTCCTTCTGGCTTTGTTTCAATAGAATTTCTTGAACCTTCTGACTAGAAAACCCATTTCATCATCTTTTAGGTCCTCTTTATCGTCATCTTCACTTTCTTAAGTTCTTAGAGCGATGCCTTTATGATTTTCTCATTCATCTCCTTTGTGTGTTTCTACTTGGTCTCATACTTTGCTAGACTCCCAAATAGTGCTACGATAGAGCCAATTGATTCTCCCTTTGTTTCCTCAATGGCTGTTACTTTTGGCTCCCATTCCTTCGTGAGACCGCTTAAGATTTTCCTCACTTGATCTTCTTGACTATACTTCTTTCTGAGTGCAGTGAGGTGATTTATGAGGTGTGATAATCTAACTTCTATGTCTCAGATGCTCTCTCCATCCTTTATTCTGAACAATTTGAATTCTATGGTGAGAGTATTGATTCTGCTCTGTTTTACACTAGTTGTTCCCTTATGAGTAATCTCCAGTGCCTCCCACATTTCTTTTACAGTTTCCAAATTGGAAACTCAGAAATATTCTCTCTGGCTAAGGGCACAGGTTAGTATGTTGATAGCTTTTCGTTTAATGTCACCAGCCTCTTGTCTTCTTCATCGAACTCTCTCAGACTCTTACGAACTTATTGACCATCTATGCTTTTCATTAGAATGTAGTTGCCATGTTCGATCACTCCTATAAACCATACTCAATAGCTTTGATGGAGATCTTCATCCTCGTCTTCAAGAAGGTGTAGTTTTCTCTGTCGAAGCCAGGTGGCTTTGATGTTGAACATCCTTTGAGTAGCTTATTGTCTCCAAAACCTACCATGGATCTCTCTTCGGACTGTTAAGTCTTTACTGAAGAGACCTACTTTGATACCAACTGTTAATGGCAGTCTCACCCAAGAGGGGGTGAATTGGGTGAATTATAAAATTTAAATGTATTGAAAATAGTGAGATGAATAAAAACAGAAAGCGTTGAGTTAGAAAGATTTTATCACAGAGCAAAGACACATGATTTATACTAGTTTGGTCTTAACCGCTTGACTTACATCCAGTCCTCAGAACACCTCTGAGATTTCTACTATGATCCAATTTAAACGGGCTCTTGGTGCCTCAGTACAGTAATTGATTTGCTCAATCACTCCCCCTTACTACCCATAAGGTTACAATCCCTCTCAAGAGTCCACACTATTGAGTTACTCTTTGAAAGTGAGTAAAGTAGGTGTATCAATCTCTCTCACAGAGTAAATGAATATGAAACACTGAAGCTCGGTGAAAAACAGAGTATTGAATGCAATAGTAAATATTTCAGTAGAGGGTAGCTCGTGTATTCAATGACTCATTCAATACTCTTCACGCTTTTTATAGTTGGAGAAGTTTAATTAACCGTTAGGCTAAAGAGCTTCTAGCTGTTGGAAGTTTGGTTGTGTGTTTTCCTAATTGCAACAGGATTCCCCATTAATGCTTCTGACACGGTGTCACACCTTACTATTATATTGACTTAGATTCCTTTCAAAACCATTTTAGACCACATTGGATGGTCTTGGGCTAACTTTTTACCACAAAAACGCTAAATTTCGGATTTTTACTGTTCATCAGGTAAAAATCTAGTTTTTCTGGCCCAATTTCAAAAATTCATAACTTATTCCGCAAAAATCCAATTGGAGTGGTTCAAAATTCTATTTAAAGCTCTTTAAGTCCTCTTTCAAGAAAAAATAATCTCATTATCCAATTACTTATGAAAAAGCGTCAGTTTTTTGAGAAATGTAACACTGTCCATTTACCAAAAACCCTTTTTCCCAGATTCTTATATTTAACTTTGAAAAATCATTAAAAATCGTATACTAGTCCATTTTTAACGTATTAGCTATCAAATTGAAGCTCAGGACGTTATCTTTCATCATCCCAAATTTTGTGACTAAAAACGTTCAGGACCATAATCAAAAAGTCACGTGAACCAGACAGTGTCAGTGTGCTTACAGCATTGTTAGTATAATATGTACATAACCAAAATGAGTTCACGAATTTTTGTGGCTAAACCCCAAAAATTAGCCTTTAATCTGTAGTTTTACCTTGGAGGATTTAGGCCCTAAAATGTTAGGTTGCATTTGAGGAATGAGATTTCATTGAAATCCCAATAGCAAATTAACCAACTATAGCACCAACAAGCATCATCAACATGCACAATTATATTAACTAATATTGGTGAACTAGCATACTTATCATTTGGCAAACTCAAACATGCAAAGGCCAAAGCAAGAAAGTGCAAAGAGCAACCACATTATAATCAAGAAAGTCCAACCACATAATAGCAATTAATCATGCAATAATCAATAATGCTAAGTTAGTATTAGTAACTAGGTTTAACTTGTTACATTGCTCCAAAAGCTTTAGCTTTCTTTCCATCTCCTCTTTTCCTTCACAAATATCAAACCATAACAATGCAATCCATCAAAAAGGACAGTAAGAATCATTAACCAACCAAGAAAAAAAACAAGAACATAAATAAAAAATGATTCTTGATCCATAAAGCTCCCTCTTTTGTTCACCATTTTTGGACTTGTTTCTCTTTAACCCTAAAAATCACTTCTTGACTTATTCCTACATGGTTTTTCATGTAGATTCCATATATGTGCTTAGATCTAGGAAAATAAATCTCCTTCTTTCAGCTACCCTTGACCGAAGCAAAGAGGGTTTTGACCTAAAAATTTACAACTTTGTTTTAAAGCTTCCAACACTTGTTCCTTTTGGTTTACTCTACACCATTGCTCATTTTAAGCATCATGGAAGCCTTATAACATTGAAAAACTCATCCTAGGGTTCAGTCATCAACTTGGCCGAAAAGAATACTCAAAGAAACAACCATGAAAAATGCTTTAAAACAACCTATAACCACTTGCAAACACTAGGGACTAACATGTTTTGATGTGTCTTAGCAAGTGTGATGAACAAAACTTCCTTCCCCTCTAAACATCCAGTTCGGCCAGCCATCAAAGGAGAGAATAAACATATTTTTGAACCATAGAAAGAAAGAAAACCAAACAAGATCCCATCTAGAACCAAGAACTAACCTTGAATCCTTAGTAGTATGGTCAAAGGTGCAAGCTTTCTCTTGTTTACACTTGAAGATCACTCTTTTTCTCTCCTTCTCCCTCTTGGACGAAATGAATCTGAATTAGGGAGGGAATAGCTTTCTCTTCAAGCCAAAATATCCCAACTACCATCCATTAATGCTATGATACATCATTTAATGCTATGCCATGTGTCAAGTGCTTACTTAATCCTCTTCATTTGAGGAGTGACACTTGACAAGTTCAAATGCTCTTCATTAGGGGCTTGACACATGACTCAATGTGATCCATTTGATTTGCAAGACTCTAGTCTTGCTTTATTAGTATACTGTGGCTCTGAGTTTAACTTCTTTTCTATAATTACAGTAGTTTGGCCTCTGTAATTATTTTCTGTCAGATCCTTAATTTATTCTCCTCATTTTTATCTTCCCAAATTACCCTCTTTTCCTCAAAATTAATTTCCTAATAATTAAATAAAAAGGAAAATTAATTTCCTCCTCTTTAGGGATTTTTCCACTTTTCACAAGTATTGGGAAAAATCTTAGATACTTGAGGGTCTTCATTTAATTCCATAATCTCATATAATTCCTTGGGGTCTCATAGGAATTTTCTTAGAATTTTATTCCTCTTAAAATATTTCTTTGGAATTTTCCAAATAAAATCCCTTAATTTGCCTAAATCACCCTTTAAATTCTCTTATAATTTCTCTAAGGGTAATTTGGTTATAAAACCAACTTTATAATTTCATATAACCCTCAAGGGATATTATCCTCATTTTTCCTTAATTTTTCAAGAATTGGAAATATTTCTCCATAATTACTTTTGATCAATTTTCCTTAATTAGACAAATTTCCATAATTGGCTTGGAAAATCATAATAATTATTTTCCACCAAAATTCTTCTTCTTCTCCTTATCATTTTTAATCCTCAATAATTTGACAATATTTCTTATCTCTAATCACCATAATGCTGGATGTGACACACTGTAGGTTAAGGGCTACTACATATCCATTATGCTTCGTATCTGTAACAATACTTGAAACTAATAAGTTTTTCATTCAGAATGAAACTCATGAAAATAACTAATCAAGTGATCTAATAAACATTCATGTGGCAATTGGAAAGGGAATCAATTAATCACCAGATACATTAAACATGAACTGGACATCCTTGATCGAAGTCATAATCGATAACTGGTTGATCAATCAAGTTATCGATTAACTAAAGTAGGAGAATTTAAAATAGAAAAGTATATTTATCGATCAAGTTATGGATTAACCATTGATATATCAAGTGATCGATAAATGAAAAGAGTGACCTTTGATTAAGCAGGAAAAGGTTTAAGATCACCTATGGCTTTTAATCCCTTAAAATAAAGAATTAAGATTAACATGAAGACTGAGAAAAGCTTGAAAAGTAATATTCAACAAATTTTGAGAATCACTGTAACTTATTGTTGTTAACTGAAATGATTCAATGATCGATCAAGTGATCGAAAACTATTTGATCGATCATGTTATCGATAAAGTTGAGTAAGAGAGAAATAGATTTTCAAAGAACAATGATCGAGTACTTTATCGATAAATGAATGATAGGAAAACTTATCAATAAAATGTCAAGAAACGTATTCCACATTGAAATACAAAAAGTATAATGTTTGAGTTATTGATTGATTAAGGATTGATCGATCAAGTGATCGATAAAATATTGTTTGAAAAACCTAGTTAAAAAAATAGGGATAAAGCTTGATCGATCACGTTATGTGAAAATAGAATATTCAGAAGTTTGGATGATCGATCATTTTATCAATAATTAAATGATCGATCAGGTGATCAAAAACATAACTTAACATAGTAGGTGCAACAAGATAGTGATGATCGATCATTTGATCGATAAATCACTTATCGATCAAGTGATCGATTAAGGAACCAGACAACAACCTTGAACAAAAATATATTGATAATCCAGTGAGTTATAAAGCAATGTTTGATCAGGTTATCTATAAATCTTTGATCGATAAAATGATCGATAAATGGTGAATAGAACAAAATACATCGTGAGTATAAAACTTTACCATTTATCTGTCTTCTTTCAATAACTCATTTATCCATCATGTGATCAATAAACTCTTACCAGAATTATGTCTCTTTATCTATCAGTTGTTTGATCATCTAATTATCGATCAGGTGATCGATAATTTTTTATAGACTTCTATACCAAACAATGTTAATAATGATTGATCAACACATAAAATTTGAATTATCTATTAATTTATCGATCAAAATTAGTACCACCTTTTAAGCAAACAGAGACATTTTATCTGACAAGTGATCGATCATCTTTTGATCAATCAGGTGATCAATCAACATATTAAACTAGACATACTTGATTTGTTATCATCAAAACCTTAAATCTAACAATAATTGTTTTGGGCCATGCAACCTCACAATTTCCTTGATGTAAATCCGTGCCAACTTCTCTGGTTGGTACTCTTTCTTAATGGCTAAGAAATGAGCTGATCTCATCAGGTGATCCATAATCACCCATATTGCATTGTAACCTGACGATGTACAAGGTAGCCCGATGACAAAATCCATACATATACTGTCCCATTCCCACTCCAAAATGCTCAGAGGCTATAAGGGTCCTGGTGGTTTTTGATGTTCTACCTTTACCTTTTGACAAGTGAGGCACCTTGGCACATAGTCTGTTATGTCTTTCTTCATACCAGGCTACCAGAATGATTCTTTAAGAACTCAATACATCTTGGTCATACCTGTCAAATCCAGCATTATGGTAATTAGAGATAAGAAATATTCTCAAATTATTGAGGATTAAAAATAATAAGGAAAAGTCAAAGGATTTTGGTGGAAAATAATTACAGTAATTTTTCCAAGCCAATTATAGGAAATTGACTAGTTAAGGAAAATTGGTCAAATGTAAATAAGGAAAAATATTTTCGAGCCTTGGAAAATTAAGAAAAAATAGGGATAATATCCCTTGAGAGTTATATGAAATTATAAAGTTGGTTTTATGACCAAATTACCCTCAGAGAAATTATGAGAGAATTTAAGGGTGATTTAGGCTAATTAAGGGATTTTATTTGGGAAATTCCAAATAAATATTTTATGAGGAATAAAATCCCAAGAAAATTCCTATGAGATCCCAAGGAATTATAAGGAATTATGGAATTAGATGGAGACCCTCAAGTGTCCAAGATTTTTCCAAATAAATGTGAAAAGTGGAAAAATCCCTAAAGGAAGGAAATTAATTTTTCCTTTATATTTAAATATTAGGAAATTAATTTTGAGACAAAGAGGGCAATTTGGGAAGATAATAATGAGGAGAATAAATTAAGGATCTGACATAAAATAATTACAGAGACTAAGTTACTGTAATTATAGAAAAGAAGTAAAACTCAGAGCCTAAAGTATACCGATAAAGCAAGATTGGTGTCTTGCAAATCCAAGGGATCCTATTGAGCCATGTGTCAAGCTCTTGAAGAAGAAGATTTGAATTAGCCAAGTGTCATTCCATAAATGGAGAGGATTTTGACTTTAATAATTAATTTCATTTGGAATTATGTTAATTAGGAAAGAGGAATCAAGACTTAGTAGGGTAATGACACTTGGATTATCATTAAAGAGGGTGGTTGAGATATTTTGAGCCATTAATCAGCTCTTCTCTCCCCATTTTCAGACCCACATTTCGTCCAAGGGAGAAAAATAGAGAAAAAGAGAGAGTTTGAGAGGAAACAAGAAGAAAGCAAGCACCTTTGATCATCCAAGCAAGGTTTTAAGGTTAGATCTTGGTTCTAGAGGTGTTCTTACTTTGTTTTCTTTCATTTTTATGGTTTAAAATCTGTCTCTTCCCTCTCTTAATGTGGACTGAACTGGTTGTTAAAAAAAGGGGAAAGGAGTTTTGCTTTTTACACTTGCTAAGACACAACTATACAAGCTAGATTCTAGTGTTTGCAAGTGAGTTTAAGTTGTTTTAAAGTATTTTTCATGGTTGTTTTCTTAAGCTTCCATTTCGGCCAAGTGAAGAACTGAACCCTAGGATGAGTTTTTCATTGTTTTAAGGCTTCCATGATGCTTAAAATGAAGAATAGTGTAGGGTAGACTAAAAGAAACAAGTGTTGGAAGCTTAAAAGCAAAGCTGAAAATTTTGGGTCAAAACCTCTAGTGGTTCGGTCAAGGTGTGGTTGGAAGAAGCAATTTTATTTTCATAAATCTAAGCCCATTTTTAGAATCTACATGAAAAACCATGTAGGGTTAGGTCAAGGTGTGATGTTTAGGGTTAAAGAGAACTAAGTCTAAAAGTAGTGAACAAAGGAGGGAGCTTTATGGTTCAAAAATCATTTTGATGTATGTTCTTGCTTTTTCATGGTTGGATAATGATTATGGTTGCCTTTGTTGATGGATTATATGGTTAGGGTTTGATATTTGTCAAGGGAAAGAGGAGAAGGAAGAAAAGCTAAGACTTTTGGAGCAAGGTAGTAAGTTAAACCTAGCTACTACCACTAACTAGCATTGTTGATTATTGTATGGTTAATTACTATTATTGTGGTTGACCTTTCTTGATTGTTATGTGGCTGCTCTTTATAGTATCTTGCTTTGGCCTTTGCATGTTTGAGTTTGCCAAATGATAAGCATGTTAGTTCACCAATAGTAGCTAATATGATCATGCATAATAATGATGCTTGCTTGGTGTTATAGTTGGTTAATTTGCTACTGAGATTTTCAAAAATCTTATTCCCCAAAAATAATGTAACATTTTAGGGCCTAAATCCTCCAAGGGAAAGCTGCAGATTGAAGGCTAATTTGTGGGGTTTAGCCACAAAATTCGTGAGCTCATTTTGGTTATGTAAATATTGAACTAACAGTGCTGGAAGCACACTGACCCTGACCAGTTCGCGTGACTTTTTGATTATGTTCCAGAACAGGATTAATTCTGAAATTTGGCATGATGAAATTTAACATCTGGAGCTTCAAATTGATAGCTAACACGTTAAAAATGGACAAGTATAAGATTTTTGGTGAATTTCCAAAGTTAAAGGAAAGAATCTGGGAAAAAGAAATTTTGGCACTGGACAGAACGGTGTTCCACAAAAAACTTGACGAGTTTTCATAAAGAATTTTCCCTTGAGATTATTTTTCCTTAAAATAGGACTTAAAGATCTTTAAGTAGAATTTTGAACCACCCCAATTGGAGTTTTGTAGAATAAGTTATGAATTTTTAAAGTTGGGCCAGAAAAACTGGATTTTTACCCAATGAACAGTAAAAATCTGAAAATTAGCGTTTTTATTGTAAAAAGTGAGCCCAAGACCATAAAATGATTTTGAAAGGAACCTAAGTCAATATTATAGTAAGGTGTAACAATACCTGGATGTATGGTATATCGACTCTTGTATGCCTCTTCTAGGACTTGCCCCTTAACCTTTGCTTAGGGGGGAATATAAGTTCTACCCCTATACTTTAGAATTCCTTCCACAGTTATTTCATGGTCTTGAGTTTCATTTCTCAGTACTTTAGCTTTAAGGATATCGACCAATTGATCTTTCTTTTGGGCCTCCTTTATTTGTTCTATGATTCACGTTTCCACTTTTGTAATCTCAATATGGCCTGTCATCAATTGTATCTGGCCAGTGAGATTCTAATCTTAGATGTTCTCAATCGACTCCTGCTCTTTTATCATTAATGACGCCACCTGTACTGTCTTCCAGCTCAAGGCATCTGCTACTACATTTGCTTTTCCTGGATGGTGTTTTATCTGATAATCATAATTCTTGAGTAATTCCATCCATCTCCTTTGTCTCATATTGAGTTCCTTTTGGTCCTGTAGGTACTTGAGGCTCTTATGGTCATAGTACAATTCAATGGTTGCCCCATACAAATAGTGCCTCTAGATCTTCACGACATATATAATCGTTGTCAGCTCGAGGTCATGTGTGGGATTATTTTTCTCATGAGTTTTTAGCTGTCATGAGGCATAAGCAACCACTTGACCCTGCTACATCAACACACATCCCAATGCTTGCTTATTCACGTCTGTATATACCACATACGAGAACATAGGGTTGGGGATTATTAGCACTAGAGTCGAGGTTAACTTCTGCTTCAATTCCTAGAAGCTAGCCTCACACTTGGCATCCCAATTGAATGGTTAATTCTTTTGTGTGAGCTTGGTCAACAGTAGGGAAATCCAAGAGAAATCCCATATAAAACTCTGATAATACCCTACTAGTCCTAAAAAGCTTCTCACCTCAATTACTGTTTTGGGCTATTCCTAATTCAATACGGCTTCTACCTTACTTGGGTCTATAGTTACTCCATCTCGGGTAATTACGTGACCCAAGAACTTTACTTCATTTAGCCAAAATTCGTATTCACTCAGCTTAGCATATAGTTGCTTTCTCGCAACGTGCTTAGTATGATTCACAGATGCCGTTCGTGTTCCTCTGGTGTTTTAGAACACACCAGGATATCATTAATGAATACTACTACAAACTAATCCAAGTATGGTTAGAAGATTCTATATATGTAATCCATGAATATCGCAGGTGCGTTTATCAGTCCAAATGGCATTACCAGGAATTCATAATGTCTGTACCTCGTGTGGAAGGCAGTCTTCAGGATAACTTCTGCCTTAATCCTTAATTTATGATAACCCGACCTCAAGTCAATCTTGGAGAATACAGTGGCTCCTGCCAACTGATCTAACAAATCATCAATTTGAGGTAATGTGTATTTATTCTTGATCATCACCTTGTTTAACTTACAGCAGTCTATACACAGCCTCAAGCTACTGTCCTTCTTTACAAAAATTACTAGTATACCCCATGGGGATACACTGGGGCATATAAACCCTTTCTCCAAGAGCTCCTTTAATTATTTCTTCAGTTCTACCATTTCATTCAGAGCCATCCGATATAGAGCCTTTGAAATCAGGTTCGTTTAGGCACCAGGTTAATAGCAAATTCAATTTCCCTTTCAGGGGGTAATCTACTAATTTCTGTCAGATATAGCTTGGGGAATTCCTAGACCGCCGTGATATTTGACATTCCTTTTGTTGTCTCTGCCTTCATTGAAAAGAACACCATATAACCCTGGTAACCCTATCTCAACCACCTATCTGCTTGAGCTACCGAAATTAGGTTCAATTTCACTTCTATCAAAGGGGTCAACTCTCGGGTAGGAAGGATTAACATTTTGTTTTTATAATCAAGGAGGATATTTTGGGAGAACAACTAGTTCAAGCTAAGGATAACATTAATGTCGGGAGGACAAGTAGTCTGCCTGTGTTATTGGCACCTTGGGGGCACTCCCTGGCAAAATGTCTGGGTCATCTGCACCTAAAGCAAATGTTCTAACCCATCATGCATGGCCTATCTTTGTGATTTTAGGCACAATACTCGCATTCCCATCCTCGAGGAATATTCTCAGCACCTCCTCGTCAGGCCCCTCACCTCAACCGTTTGTTCCAAATAGACCTCCTCCTTTTTTGGTTACCACCAAAGAAGGTACCTTCCTGACCTACCTTTGCCCCTCACTTCTCGGCTCGTAGGGTTATCTTAGCCAGCTCCACATGATTCTAGCTATTCTCGGTGATACGATAGACTTCTACTGCCTTATTGAAGAATTTTAATTGTCACGGGGCCACGTTTTTCCTTAACTCGAGCTTCAACCCTCTGATCATCCTTTTTGTAACCCAGCATTGATCATTCATATGCTGGAGATAAGTGGAGCACCTGGATAACTTAATGTATCTTGTCAAGTACTTGTCAAAGGGTTCATTCATAGCTTGCTTTATGGTGAGGAACTCTGATTCTTTCTCATCCCTCACAGATCGGGGAAAGTATTTTAGGAAAAACTAGTCCTTGAACACTTCCCATGTAACAGGGATTCCGTTGGCCTGGAGGACTAGCTCAGTATTCTTCCACCATCTATCGGCTTCCCCTTCAGCTTGTATATTGCTATCTGAGCCTTCCTCTCAGATGGACATTTCAGGATAGCAAAGATCTTTTCTAGCTTAGTTATCCAGTCCTCAGCTACTTGCATATAAAGTCAGGAGGGTTGTGTTTGCCAAACTTGAAAATCCACTACTGCAATATATCAGGTTTTGGAGCAGGTTGAGGTCTCACAAGAGTTGTGTCTAGTTGTTGCTATTGTGGTTGTGGTATGAGCTGGGCTGTCCCGGCTATACCTTCTCCGGGTTACTGTAACTGTGCCAGTACTGCTGCTACTACTGTAGCTATAGCAGCATGTCTCTCCTGATCTTGCCTAGCCTATATGGCTTGGATCTTAGCCATAGTCCTTTGCTGTTCCCATAGCCTCTCCATTATCCTCTCAATCGGGCCAATAGGGGGTCTTGACGACTCTCTCCTAGTACTAGCTCCCCTTCCTCTTTATCTTCATCTTGTTCTTACCATTTTATTGGTTTCTTCTTAACTACAAGAGGAACAAGATCATTATTTTATATCAATGATATTTATCTTACTTTTCAGTTATACGTACATTAGGCATAGTCAACAAAACATTAGTTCACAGCCCACCACAATTATAACACAACATACAGTCATCCTATATTTACATCCTTGACACCGAAAAAGGAAATAAGGTAGTAATAAAAAGTTCTAAATCATCCAGCAGTTGATCAAAGTTATAAGGCATAGAAGATCTATAGAGTTGTTGTAGTTGTGTCTGCCAGACCCGAGTAGTCAGAAGTGTCTTTACCAGTACCTGGCACCAAAGAGCGTCATCCACATACTGGCCCTTATCGACTACCTCGTTATGTAGTAACCTCAGGTAATAAATGTCACACCTTACTATTTTATCAACTTAGGTTCCATTTAAAACCATTACAGACCACACTGGATGGTCTTAGGCTCACTTTTTACCTTAAAAACGCTAAATTTCGGATTTTTAATGTTCATCGGGTAAAAATCCAGTTTTTCTGGCCCAACTTCAAAAATTCATAACTTATTCCACAAAAATCCAAATGGGGTGATTCAAAATTCTATTTAAAGCTCTTTAAGTGATATTTCAAGGAAAAATAATCTCATGATCCAATTCCTTAGGAAAAAGTGTCAGGTTTTTGTGAAATGTAACACTATCCATTTGTCAAAAACCCCTTTTTCTAGATTCTGACCTTTAACTTTGAAAAATCATTAAAAATCGTATACTTGGAAATTTTTAATGTGTTAGCTATCAAATTGAAGCTCAGAACGTTATATAATCATGCCAAATTTCGTGATTAAAAGAGTTCAGAAGCTTAATTAAAAAGTTGCTTAAACGTGGCAGGGTCAGTGAGTTTACAGCACTGCCCAGCATAATATTACATAACCCAAATGTCCACGAAATTTTATGGTATAATACCATACTTTTAACCCTCAATCTGCAGCTTGCCCTTGGATGTTTCAGTTCCTAAAATGTTAGATTGTATTTGGGAAATGAGATTTCATTGAAATCCCAATAGCAAATTAACCAACTATATCATCAACATGCATAACTACATTAACTACTATTGGTGAACTAGCATGCTTATCATTTGGCAAACTTAATCATGCAAAGGCCAAAGAAAGAAAATGCAAAGAGCAGCCACATCACAATCAAGAAAGTTCAACCACATAATAGCAAGTAATCATGCAATAATCAATAATGCCAAGTTAATGTTAGTAGTTAGGTTCAACTTGCTACCTTGCACCAAAAGCTTGAACCTTCCTTCTTTCTCTTCTTTTCCTTCACAAATATCAAACCCTAGCAATGCAATCCATCAAAAAAGGGCAGCAAGAATCATTAACCAACCAAGAAAAAGCAAGAACACAAATCATAAATGACTCTTGCTCCTTAAAGCTTCCATCTTTGTTCACTATTTTTTGAACTTGTTTCCTTTTAACCCTAAAAATTGCTTCTTGACTTATTCCTACATGGTTTTTCATGTAGATTTCAAATATGTGCTTAGATCCAAGAAAATAAAACTCCTCCTTTCAGTTACCCTTGATCGAATTAAAAGGGGGGCTTGAACCAAAAATTACAACTTTGGTTTTAATGCTTCCAACACTTGTTCCTTTTGGTTTGCCCTACACTATTTTTCATTTTGAGCACCATGGAAGCACTAAAACATTGAAAAAATCTTCCTAAGGTTCAGTTTTGAAAGTGGCCGAACCATAGCTCTTAGAGTTCAACCATGAAAAACTTTTCAAAACAATACTAGACCACTTGAAACCACCTTGATTCATAGTGTCCTAGCTATGTTTAACAACAAAACCTCCTTACATACACTAAATCCATTTCGGCCACCAACAAGAAGGGACAAGAAGTGATTTTCCAACCATACAACTCAAGAAAACAAAGCAAGGAACATCTTATAATAACTTACCAAGCTTGAATCTTAGTTGGAAGATCAAATATGCTTGCTTTTCCTCTTGTTCACACTTGAAGATCACTCTTTTTCTCTCCTTCTCCCTCTTGGACAAAATGAATCTGAATTAGGGGGAGGGATAGCTTTCTCTTCAAGCCAAAATATCCTAACTACCATCCTTTAATGCTATGACACATCTTTTAATGCTATGCCATGTGTCAAGTGCTTACTTAATCTCAATCCTCTCTCTTAATTAACTTAATGCCAAATGAAATTAATTTCAAAAGTCAAGATCCTCTCCATTAGTGGCTTGACACTTGGCAACTTCAAATCCTCTCTATTGGTGGCTTGACAAGTGGCAACTTGTAGGCCAAGTGTAAAACTCTACTTCTTGCTTTATCAGTGCACCTTTACTCCGGATTTAATTTCTTTTCTATAATTACAGTGCTCTAGCCTCTGTAATTATTTTCTGTCAGATCCCTAAATTATTCTTCTCATTTTTCTCTTCCCAAATTGCCCTCTTTATCTCCAAATTTAATTTCCCAATAATTAAATTAAAAGAAAAATTAATTTCCTTCTCTTTAGGGATTTTTCCACTTTTCACAAGTATTGGAAAAATCTTGGATACTTGAGGGTCTTCATTTAATTTCATAATCTCTTATAATTCCTTGGGGTCTCATAAGAATTTTCTTGAAATTTTTATTCTCCTTAAAAATATTTATTTGAAATTTTACAAATAAAATCCCTTAATTAGCCTAAATCACCCTTAAATTCTTTTATAATTTCTCTAAGGGTAATTTGGTCATAAAACCAACTTTATAATTTCATATAACCCTCAAAGGATATTATCCTCATTTTCCCTTAATTTTTCAACGCTTGGAAATATTTCTCCATAATTACTTTTGACCAATTTTTCTTAATTAGTCAAATTTCCATAATTGGCTTGGAAAATCATAATAATTATTTTCCATAAAAAATTCTTCTATCTCTCCTTGTCATTTTTGACCCTTAATTATTTAGTAATATTCCTTATTCCTAATTACCCAATTGTCGGATGTGACAATAAAAGTAGTCCAGGTAGTTCGTGGCATATTAGTTCTGGGTTTGATCTATATGCCTACCCAGTTCAATAAATTCTTTAAAGAGGCTATCATGATCTTTAAACTTCTTCTTTACTAACAGGGGCCTTTTCTGGTTAGCAAATTCCTTAGCTTTGATTTGCTTTAGCCTTATGGTCCTGATAGGCACCGCCCTAATAGCACTGGGGCCTGTCTCATCTGGATGTGGCCTCGGTCGTATGGCGCTCTGTGCATCACCCTTACAAAGCCGTATAATCTCATTAGAGTCTTCCTCAGAGTAGATATCCTCTATCTCATTGAGGAGCTGATAGTACCCTGGTGGTGAAGTCGGATTATCGGGGTTTGAGATAAGCAAGTGGTACCATTCTGGGCACAGCTCCCCTGGCATCCTCTGATTTACTGTTTCCTCAGAGTCGCTACTACAACAGGCCATAACTTTTCCTGCACTTAACTCAATCTATAATATAGCAATCCACCACAAGGTATACTCCTATTCAATATCATTCAATCAAGCAAATACAATCCACACTCATTCACAACAACTAATCACACTTCATAATTCATTTCCATAATCCATCCAATATCAACATTTTATCATATTACATAATAGGTAACAGTTAATAAAATGCAACTTAAATAGAGCCAAAATGTCACACCTTACTATCGGATCCACTTAGGATTTACTTAAAACCATTTTAGACCACATTGGATGGTCTTGGGCTAAAAAATCCATGAAAAATGCTGAATTTCGGATTTTTACTGTTCATCGTGTAAAAATCCAGTTTTCTGGCCCAACTTCAAAAATTCATAACTTAATCTAGAAAAATTGAAATGGAGTGGTTCAAAATTCTATAAAAATATCTTTGAATGCTCTTTCAAAAAAAAATAAATATGTTTCGGCCAGCATCAAAAGAGAAGGGAAGCTATAACTTTCAACCATACAACTTAAGTAAACAAGAAAGGAATCATCTTAGAACAACTTACTAAGCTTGAATCTTAGTTGGAAGATCAAAGTAGCTTGCTTTTCTCTTGATTTCCCTTCAAGCTCACTCTTTTCTCTCTTGATCTCTCCTTGGCTGAAGTAGTGATCTGATTTAGGGGGAGGATTACTCATTTAATGTGCATAAAATATCTCACCTACTCACATTAATGAGAAGCCAAGTGTCAAAAGCCTACTACTTGAAATTGTACTCTTAATCACTTAATTCCAATTGTAATTAATTTTCAAAAGTCAAACTCTCCTTCACTTAAGGCTTGACACTTGGAAAGCTTTAAATCCTCTCCATTAGGGGCTTGACACATGGCTAAATGTGAACCATTTGAATTGCAAAACTCTCGTCTTGCTTTATCGATGCACTTTGACTCCGGGTTTAACTTCTCTTTATAATTACAGTGCTCTGGCCTCTGTAATTATTTTCTGTCAGATCTATAAATTATTCTCCTCATTTTTATCTTTCCAAATTGTCCTCTTTATCTCAAATTTAATTTCCCAATAATTAAATAAAGGGGAAAACTAATTTCCTTCTCTTTAGTGATTTTTCCACTTTTTTAAAGGAATTGAGAAAAATCTTGGGTACTTGAGGGTCTTCTTTTAATTCCATAATCTTTATAATTCCTTGGGATATCATAGAAATTTTCTTAGGATTTTATTCTCCTTCGAATTATTTATTTGGAATTTTCAAAATAAAGAACCTTAAACTAGCTTAAATCGCTCTTAAATTCCTTTGTAATTTCTCTAAGGGTAATTTGGTCATAAAACCAATTTTACAATCCCATATAATTCTCAAGAAACATTGTCCTTATTTTTTCTTAATTTTTTGAGGCTTGGAATATTTTTCCATAATTATTCTTGACCAATTTTCCTTAATTAGTCAAACTTTTCGTAATTGGCTTGGAAAATCATAATAATTATTTTCCACCAAAATTCTTCTATTTCTCCTGGTCATTTTTGACTCTTCATTATTTAGGAATATTTCTTATGCCTAATTACTATAGTACTGGATGTGACATTTCTCCCCCTCTAAATAAATTTCGTCCTTGAAATTTAAAGTGTATATTATTGGAAACATTCAGGATACTTTTCCTCTATCTTAGTCTCCATCTCCCTCATAGCTTCTTCCAGTATAAGACCTTTCTAGACAACCTTGACCAACAAAAACTGCCTGTTTCTCAGCTGTTCGACTTTCTGACCAATGATTCGCTCTAGTCTGATCTAAAAGACAGGTTGTCTTAGAGCACCATGTCATCATAGCTTATGACATGTGTTGGGTCTAGATGGTACTTCTTTCATTAAGAGATATGGAAGACATCATAAATTTGACTTACATTTAGGGGAAGGGTCACTCTACTGGTCCAGTCTTGGACAAAATTTGAAATGGTCCACCTTAGTTTGAACTTAACTTCTTAAGCTTTAGGGATCTACCGACTTCTGTTGTTGGTTACACTTTAATCACCAACCTCAATCTTTAAGGGTTTCCTTTAATGTCTGAGTAGCTCTTTTGTCTACTTTGAGCCGTTAGAAGTCTTTACTAAATAACTTTAATCTACTGGGAAGTCTGATCCACTATATTAGGACCATACTTACTTCTTTCATTGAGCTCTACCCAGCACAAGGGAGATCTACACTTCCTCCCATAATGCCATTCAGATACTGAATGGAAACTGTCATCTTAAGTGAATTCGGCTAACGGTAAGTACATATCCTAGTTACTACCGAAATCAAGTACATATGCATGTAACATATCTTCTAACATCTGTACCATTCTCTGTGTCTGCCCATCCATCTTAGGATGGTAGGTTGTATGGAATCTGAGAGTAGTGTCCATTTCTTTTATAAGGACCTTCAAAACTTCAAGTAAATCTTGGGTCTCGGTCTGAAAAAATACTGCTTAGGACACTCGGTAGCTTAACAGCTTCCTTAACTTTCATCTCCCATTTTCTGTTGGACTTAGTGTATTCTTGCCATAATAGCTAACATGTCTGGTTTTTCCACTTTCTCACATTACTTCCCAGGGTCATACTTTCTTGGGCTATTCTTGCCTGAAACACTTAACTAAACAGTGCTGATTGGAAACTGAGGCACTGATTTTGATAGGCTCAACCCTAGTACTTTGCTATCTTAGACCCCTTTCCTAATCTATCTTTAGTCAGGTCTTTTCAGCTTACATTCTTGTCTCTCACCTCATTTAAGAATCTGCCCGTCAATACTTAGTCTATCTCTGTATCACATGGATTCTTCCTGTATCTAGGACTAGCCTGAATGTCTATTTTTCAGGTCTTATGGCTCTAACTCCTCTAACTTTGGCTTTCCTCTGTTAGTCAGAAGGAAATTGAATCCAGCCTAATTAATGATAAGGTTTTCTGGAAGGAAGTTATGGGTACTCTCTTGGTATTGGTTTACAACCGCAGGAGGTTTCCATATCCTTGACTCATCCCTGGTCCTTATCTTCCCAAAGTGGTAGCATACTCTTAAGATCTCTAGGAGACTTTTGACCATAGGACTAAGTATAGTCACCTCCTCTCAGTTGGTCACCTAATTGATAATTCCCCAAAACTGTTCCAAAAACCTATATCATTCTCTTAGACTTCATGTCAATTCCCTAGGCTACCTATTTGTCTCTTTAGGTGCCTAAGCCAATCTGTCTTAGGAGTTCTCTTATTCCTCCAGCTGCTCTTACCATTTCTTACTATTTTAAAATGTTACAGAGAGAGGACTTATACAACTTTTCTTTCCTCTACTACCTTTCAGTAGGAGCATACTCTAACATGCATAATGCTTGGCATTTCAATGTAAGGAGTGCAAGCTCTTACTGGTTGCTATGTCTGTAGCGTGCCAACCAAACATCTCATCCCTAAAAAGGGAGCCTCTCTTTTTGTTCACAGTTGCTTTTGGAAGTTATAGGGAGAGGACTTTGAGGTTCTTCTTCTTTCTACTTGCTCTAGTACTCTGCGAAGCTCATATACATCTAAGCCTAGCTTCATTCTTGGCTAGTCATACTTCCATTAGGTAAGGTCAACTCCACTTGCCTTGCCCCGGTTGCTTCCCTTTCCTGCTCAGATAGGGTAGCTTGCTCCATCTTGAGCAATGTAAATTCTAGTTTAGAGGATCAATTCTGACCATCTCCAGGAAAACTCCTAGCCAAGACCTTATCCCTTGAAAAAGGGTGCCTCTCAACCTAAACTCCAAGCAACTGAGTATCTCTTAACATTAAGGGGAATATGCCAACCTCTAAGCTAGTTCCCTGCATAGCTATCTGTCTCGTCCTCTTCTTCTTAATCCTTAAGACATTTCACTAGGGCTCTCCATCTTAACTTTACTATCTCAAAGTTCCTATTCATCTATTCAGGGACTTGAGATAGCTGCTCTATCAGGGTGCCCTAGCCTTAACAAGGCTGTAAGAGTTTATCTAGCTTAGGTTGCCACTTACACCTTCTTAATGGTGTAAAGACTCAACCCCTAACTGTCTTATTTAACTCCTTATCATTTATTTTCTTTTTGAGGGGGAATCTGGTAACTCTAAATAGTGGCTACTGCTCTCTTCCTGACTTCTACTTATCTTACTCTCTGTGACCTCTAAAAGTCATTATGTCTCGTTGGGATACCACCTTAACATCTGAGAGTTATTGTGTTCATCCATCATGACCAGAATCCTTATTTGTAGTGATGGAAGTTACCACCTCCTTTGATAATCACTCCGTATCCGTCCATCGCTACTAATTCCCTTGGTTTATCATGACGAAACACACTTTTCTCTTAACCTCTGCTAGTCTTACGTAGCTTCATTCATCGTACCATTGCCTGTCTGGGCATCCGTGTCACACCTTACTTATATAGTACCTTAACAGTCATTTAGAACCATTCCAGACCATGTTGGATGGTCTTACACTTAAAAATTACAATTTAGACTTTAATTTTCAGAAAATTACTGTTCACTGTCCAGTTTTCAGATTACAGGTCCAACTTTGAAAAATCATAACTAATTCTAGAAAAATCGTATGGAGGTGTTCCAAAATTCTACAGAAAGCTCTTTCAATGCTCTTTAAGGGAAAAATATTCGACTAAACTCATCCTCACTGAAAACATACAGTTTATTGGATTAAGATTACTATTTGTTTGGTAAAATCTGGACTTTCCAGATTCTGTACCTTAAGTTTTGAAAATTCATATCACTTCATATACACATCCAAACAAGGTAATTTACCTCTCTTTTTAAAGCTTGGGATGTGTACTATGAGTCTGTCAAATCTCGTGACTTAACTCATTCATTTGATAGTTCAAACTGAAGCTCAAAACTAACTGCTTCAGGACCTACGTTTTATCCCTTAATATCTCCTTACTTTAATTCTTTTTATTTCTTTGACATACATAACATGGGCTTACTTTTTCCCATTCATGCTCATACATTCCTCTACATGCCATAAGCTTTATAATTAAATATATGGCATTCACAACATAATTATAACATAGGAGAATTATACATTGAATATTAGTATCAATCATTAGTATCAATAATTCTCCACTTCTTCTCTTTGGTTTTCATGCCATTAGTGCCCATCATTGATTGACCTAAATGGTTGGTTACGAAGGGGTGACATTTTGGGGGAATCTCAGTAGCAAACATTACCACATACATGCATAAGATGGATGCTAGTGTATGGTATGTAGTTTTTCATAAACTTAAGTTAACTAGTGACATGCCATCATGCTTTATGCTTGGTATAAAAATGTATGGGCATGGGAACATATTAAAAACAGCATTTCTAGCAACAATCATCATGTCACAACATCATTCAAACAACAAATACAAACCAACACATGAGCATACCATGTCAAGCACATAAAGGGTAAGTTACCTTGCACCTCAAGCTTTCCTCTTACTTTTCCTTTGACTCCCTTGACTTTCCAACCATGTGGGCATTCGGTCAACATCACCAAACATCCTCTTGGATGTTTCAAAGGTCCTAAACATAACCATAATGATCACACAATCCATTAGGACCATTAGATTACATAAAGTTCAAGACTAGCTTTCTTGAACCTCAACCCTTTCTCTTAGTCTTAGGGTTTTCTTTCTAACTTTTCTAATATAAATCTTATCATTTCCCATCCTTAAGATCCATTTCTTGTCAATTAGGACCACTTTAGATGGCCTTAGATTCAAGAATACCAAATTTGGAAATTTTGGTTCGCAGGTACTGTTCACGCAGAATCTCCAGAATTTTTTGCTCAAATTTGAAAATTCATGATTAAATCTAAAAAAATCCAAATTAAGTGCTTCCAAGTCTCACTGAAAGATACTTAAGTTAAATTTAAAGGAAAAATAGTTTCAGGAACCAATTCTATGCCAAACAGTACCGGAATTGTACGGAACTCGACACTCTCCCAAAAGTTCAACACTGCTTCCAGATTTCAAACCCTAACTTTGAAAAATCACCATAAATCGTACACATATCCAAATGAAGTTTTCTACCCATGGATTTAAAGCTCACAGAGTTTACTTTAAGCATGCCAAATTTTAGAACCAGATATGAACACTAACTAATTCGAAATAGGCATCAAATCAGCACGTAATTCTTCTAATTTTCACATAGATCCACTTGGATCTACCATACTTTGAGGTGTTCTAGCAAGATCTAACAACCAAACTCCCTTCCCTACTCATCAACCATTTTGACCAGCCATCAAAAGGGAGAGAAGATAGATTTTTCAACTTTAAAAGAGAAGGAAAACAAGATAAGAGTACATCTAGAACCAAGATCTCACCTTGAATCCTTGATTGATGACCAAAGTTGATAGCTTTCCTTGGTTCTCCTTCCAAAACCCTCTCTTTTCCTCTCCTCTTTGCCTTGGATGAAATTCCCATCTGATTTAGGGGAGAGATGAGCTCCTTAGTGCTCTCAAAATATCTCATCTACCACATTTAATGAAAGTCCAAGTGTCAAATGCCTAAGCCTTCTTGAAACCTCTCTTAATTAACTTAATTCATAATATAATTACATTCCAAAGTCAAGATCCTCTCCATTAGTAGCTTGACACTTGGAAAGCTTTAATTACCATTCATTAAAGGCTTGACAAGTGGCGACTTGTGGGCCAAGCAAAGTGCAAGACTCTGATTAACACTTTATCGGTGCACTTTTACTTTGGGTTTAACTTCTTTTCTATAATTACAGTGCTCTGGCCTCTGTAATTATTTTCTATCAGATCCATAAATTCCCTTTAATTCTAGAGAGTATCTATGAATTTTCTTAGGCCATAACACTTCCCTAAGCCTTGTATAAAAGTGATTTACTAAAATACCCTTTTATCGGTATAATCTGCTCTTTAGTTTATTAAAGCCATTCCACTGGCCTTTTGGTTGCGGGACTAATTTTATAAATTAGTATAACCTTTCAATCAATTAATCCTCATTTTTACGTACATATTTGAGGTCTCTCGCTATTTTAAATAATTACCTCAAACAGTGTACTTTTTACTGGCCATAACCTCATAAATTTCATTTAAGCTATCTCAGGGGTATTTTCATCTTTGCTCTTCATAGAAGAGTCCTAGAATATTATTTCCCATTTTCTAGGATTTTCTTGGAATTTTCTGTACACTCTTCCATTTTTACCTTTGCTGGTAATAACTTTTTGAATTTACAGTTTAGTCCCTGCTTGGACTTAACTTTATATAATCCTCTCTTTGAGGCTTCTAACTTAACCTTTGGCCTATATCTAGTCTCTTTTCTCCTTCTAGGCCTTTAAGATTTTACTGGAGTCTCTGACCTTGATCATACTGAAGCCCTTGAAAAACTTTTACTTTGCAGTTTAGTTCCTGAAACTACTTTGACTTCCTTTCTCATATTTGGGACTTATGCTCAAAAAGGGTCTGGTAGCCTATCCAAGTCAGGCTACTTTTGATGCTTCTAGGCCTAAAAGTCTGGATGTTACAATCCGCTATGAAGTTTAACTTAACTTCTGGATTTAACTCCATTTCTCTTAAGGGTAGGGTCAGGGTCTTGTCCTTGCCATTATGGGAAGACAACCAATTCAATCCAATTATCCTAACAACTTCATGGAAGGCATATACATCAAGTCTAAGGCAGCTTAACAGTGCTCCTAACCAACTATACAATTTAAGCAGCCATCAGATGCAATTGTCCTCTTTGTGTTGGTGGACACATGCATATCATAAGGCAATGTATTCATAATCAAGCCAAGCCTTTTAGCTCAAGCATACAAAATGAAAGAATGACTAGCATCCTAATTAAACATTACAATCACTGGGAAGTTCTTAATAATGATCGTTCCCCTATGATGACAAATACTCATCCTTGGGTACGTGACCTTGCCTTCTCTGTACTCTGCGGGCATTCTCTTGAGAAGTGTCTGGACTTGTCGCAAGTGCAACAAACGTTTTCTCAACCATATATGTTCTGTCACTATGACTCTTGCTGCAATTGGGCATTCCTTGCTATTTGAGGGCTTATCACCGTTCTTACTCTTTCGGTTGTCCCATGGCCTTTTCCTCTTCCTATTCACATCAGAAGAGGTGCCACCCTGATCTCCCTTCTCTGACTCAGGAGTAGGCTCAATCATCAAATGATGATTTAAGCTGTTCTCTGTAATTCGGTAGACCTCAACTACCTTGTTAAAGTGCTCAAACTGCCAGGGAGCAATAATCTCCCTTAAGGACTACTTCAGTCCTCTGACTGTCTTTTTGGTCATCCACCTCTCATCCTCTCGGTAACATAGGTAACTGGAGTAGTGGGAGAGACGGATAAACTTAGCTAAATACTTGTCAAATGACTCGTTACCCTTCTACTTCAAGGTTAGGAATTTTGCTTCCTTTTCGTCCCTGACTGACCTCAAAAATATTTCTCACGGAACTGCACCAGGAACACTTCCCATGTCGCTCTTGTATTCTAAGCATCCAGAAGAATCTTGGTATTCTTCCACCATCAATCAGCGTCTTTCTTTAACTTGTAAATTGCCATCTAGGCTTTCCACTCCATCGGATAGTCTAATACTTTAAAAATCTTTTCCAAGCAGATGATCCAGTCCTCTGCTGCTTGGATGTCAATCACTCCATTGAAGGATGGCAGACTGTGCTTGCAAAAGCATATCATCCACTACTGGATGCTGTCGGGGTGTACTGCTGGCATTGCCTATCTAGCAAATGTTCTGTTGCTTGTGCTACTGAGGTTTCTTCCTCTGGCTGTCTCCTGTCGAGGTTAGCCACCACTGTTGCTACCGCTGCTACTATTATGGCATCTTTTTCTTGTTCCTGGCTAGCTTGTGCCGTCCTCAACCCTTTAATAGCCTTTTATTGTGGTTCTAAGCTTTCCGAATTGATCGTATTGGATCAGGATGAACCCTTATATCATGTCTTGAGGGTCTCTCTAGCAAAGGGTTTCTTCGGATTCTATCCATCGCGCTAACTTAACAGATAAGATAATAGAGGAACAAGAAAATAAATAACATGCTTGGACTTTATTTAACAACATATGCATTCATAATACATCTTTCAAGCATCAGTCATCAGTCACAGCAATGTAGTTTAACATACATAGCCATCTTACAAACATACATAGCCATCACACATGCCATACTAACTTACTACAGTTAGCTGTAACAATATAAGTCCTACGTCAGTGCTACAAAAGTTCAACTGACTACCCAAAATAGGAAATAGTGAAGCTCTTAAGGCTCTAGGTTCGTTTACTCAACATCAGATCCCAATGTCTAATCCAAATGATAGAACTCATTCTACTATTAACATATGAACAGGAGCATATCGGTCGTCATCAGGATCCAGTCTTCGGCATCTAACTCAAGGAATTGTATTCCTTACGAAGATCTTAAGGGCATCAATCAGATAATTGAAGCTGGCACTGTAACATCCAGACTTTTAAGCCTAGAAGCATCAAAAGTAGCCTGAATTAGATAGGCTACCAGACCCTTTTTGAGCAGAAGTCCCAAAGATGAGAAAGGAAGTCAAAGCAGTTTCAGGGACTAAACTACAAAGTAAAAGTTTTTCAGGGGCTTCAATATAATCAAGGTCAGAGACTCCAGTAAAGTCTCAAAGGCCTAGAAAGAGAAAAGAGACTAGATATAGGCCAAAGGTTAAGTTAGAAGCCTCAAAAAGAGGATTATATGAAGTTAAGTCCAAGCAGGGACTAAACTGTAAATTCAAAAAGTATGATCAGCAAGGGCAAAAATGGAAGAGTGTACAAAAAATTCCAAGAAAATCCTAAAAAATGGAAAATAATATTCTAAGACTCTTCTATGAAGAGCAAAGATGAAAATACCCCTGAGATAGCTTAAATGGAATTTATGAGGTTATGGCCAGTAAAAAGTACACTGTTTGAGGTAATTATTTAAAATAGCAAGAGACCTCAAAAATATACATAAAAATGAGGATTAATTGTTTGAAAGGTTATACTAATTTATAAAATTAGTCCCGCAACCAAAAGGCCAGTGGAATGGCTTTAATAAATTAAAGAGCAGATTATACCGATAAAAGGGTATTTTAGTAAATGATTTTTATACAAGGCTTAGAGGAAGTGTTATGGCCTAAGAAAATTCATAGATACTCTCTAGAATTAAAGGAAATTTATGGATCTAACAGAAAATAATTACAGAGGCTAGAGCACTGTAATTATAGAAAAGAAGTTAAACCCGGAGTAAAAGTGCACCGATAAAGTGTTAATTAGAGTCTTGCACTTTACTTAGCCCACAAGTCGGCACTTATCAAGCCTTTAATGGATGGTAATTAAATCTTTCCAAGTGTCAAGCTACCAATGGAGAAGATCTTGACTTTGGAATGTAATTATATTATGAATTAAGTTAATTAAGAGAGAGGTTTCAAGAAGGCTTAGGCATTTGACACTTGGACTTTCATTAAATGTGGTAGATGAGATATTTTGAGAGCACTAAGGAGCTCATCTCTCCCCTAAATCAAATGGGAACTTCGTCCAAGGCAAAGAGGAGAGGAAAAGAGAGGGTTTTGGAAGGAGAACCAAGGAAAGCTATCAACTTTGGTCATCAATCAAGGATTCAAGGTGAGATCTTGGTTCTAGATGTGTTCTTGTCTTGTTTTCCTTCTCTTTTAAGGTTGAAAAATCTGTCTTCTCTCCCTTTTGATGGCTGGTCAAAATGGTTGATGAGTGGGGAAGGGAGTTTGATTGTTAGATCTTGCTAGAACACCTCAAAGTATGGTAGATCCAAGTGGATCTATGTGAAAATTGGAAGAATTACGTGCTGATTTGATGCCTATTTCGAATTAGTTACTGTTCATATCTGGTTCTAAAATTTGGCATGCTTAAAGTACACTCTATGAGATTTAAATCCATGGGTAGAAAAATTCATTTGGATATGTGTACGATTTATGGTGATTTTTCAAAGTTAGGGTTTGAAATCTGGAAGCAGTGTTGAACTTTTGGAAGAGTGTCGAGTTCCGTACAATTCCGGTACTGTTTGGCATAGAATTGGTTCCTGAAACTATTTTTCCTTTAAATTTAACTTAAGGATCTTTCAGTGAGACTTGGAAGCACTCAATTTGGATTTTTTTTAGATTTAATTATGAATTTTCAAAGTTGAGCAAAAAATTCTGGAGATTCTGCGTGAACAGTACCTGCGAACCAAAATTTCTAGATTTGGCATTCTTGAATCTAAGGCCATCTAAAGTGGTCCTAATTGACAAGAAATGTATCTTAAGGATGGGAAATGATAAGATTTATATTAGAAAAGTTAGAAAGAAAACCCTAAGACTAAGAGAAAGGGTTGAGGTTCAAGAAAGCTAGTCTTGAACTTTATGTAATCTAATGGTCCTAATGGATTGTGTGATCATTATGGTTATGTTTAGGACCTTTGAAACATCCAAGAGGATGTTTGGTGATGTTGACCGAATACCCACATGGTTGGAAAGTCAAGGGAGTCAAAGGAAAAGTAACAGGAAAGCTTGAGGTGCAAGGTAGTGAACTTACCCTTCATGTGCTTGACATGGTATGCTCATGTGTTGGTTTGTATTTGTTGTTTGAATGATGTTGTGACATGATGATTGTTGCTAGAAATGCTATTTTTAATATGTTCCCATGGCCATGCATTTTTATACCAAGCATAAAGCATGATGGCATGTCACTAGTTAACTTAAGTTTATGAAAAACTACATACCATACACTAGCATCCATCTTGTGCATGTATGTGGTAATGTTTGCTACTGAGATTCCCCTGACTCTCACCCCTTCGTAACCAACCATTTAGTTCAATCAATGATGGGCACTAATGGCATGAGAAGCAAGGAGAAGAAGTGGAGAATTATTGATACTAATATTCAATGTATAATTCTCCTATGTTATAATTATGTTGTGAATGCCATGTATTTAATTATAAAGCTTATGGCATGTATAGGAATGTATGAGCATGAATGGGAAAAAGTAAGCCCATGTTAGGTATGCCAAAGAAATAAAAAGAATTAAAGTAAAGAGATGTTAAGGGATAAAACGTAAGTCATGGAGCAGTTAGTTTCGAGCTTCAGTTTGACCTATCATATGAATGAGTTAAGCTACGAAATTTGGTATACTTATAGTGCACATCCCAGACTTTAAAATGAGTGGTGAATCACCTCATTTGGATGTGTATACGAAGAGATATGAATTTTCAAAGTTAAGGCAGAGAATCTGGAAAGTCCAGATTTTACCAAACGAATAGTAATCTTAATCCAATAAACTGTACGTTTTCAGTGAGGTGTGAGTTCAGTAGAATATTTTTCCCTTAAAGAGCATTGAAATATATTTTTGTAGAATTTTGGAACACCTCCATACGATTTTTCTAGAATTAGTTATGATTTTTCAAAGTTGGACCTGTAATCTGAAAACTGGATAGTGAACAGTAATTTTTCGAAAATTAAAGTCCAAATTGAAAATTTTAAGTGTAAAACCATCCAACATGGTCTAGAATGGTTCTAAAAGATTGCTAAGGTACTATATAAGTAAGGTGTGACAGGCACTATTCATGCGACTACAAATGTCTCTCACACCATTTTTCCAAAGCCGAGTCTGAGGGAGTACTCTAAGCAATGCTGATATCCAGTCCATCATCTCTAGGGTAGCATCTTCCCTAGTCACGTAATGGTAGAGCCTCCGGATATCCTCCAGATATCTCAGGTACACATGGGTATTTTGATTTTTGTCGGGCTTAATGTACCAGCCCCTCTCCCTAAAATCCCTAGCTAGGTCCTCTATGATGTGGAATTCCTTCATAATTGGAAGTAGTTTGACTTTACTAGGTCTAGCTCCATTATCATCAAATATTTTAATGACCTCAATCCTTTGAGGATCATTGGAAGTGACTGTGACTATGTCAGGCGGAGGGCTACTCTCCCATAAGGTATCATAGTAGAAATTTGCTACAAGACTATAGTCTTCATCCTCATCCTCATCGAACCATTGAGGAAAAGGTTCTCCTGGTCTCCTCTGGTTAATTAAACCCTCTGAGTCACTATTGTGGTGACAACAAGCCATTTTACTCTGTCCTACATAATAACCGAACCATCCAATAAATAGACAGTAGTATTCTCCTATAATAATATGTCAATTTTCCTTTTAACTGACATATTAACTAAGCAGAGCATTCTATCCTATGCCAAAACCTCTGTTCTGATACTAAAAATGTCACACCTTACTATCGGATCCACTTAGGGTTTACTTAAAACCATTTTAGACTACATTAGATGGTCTTGGGCTCAAAAATCCATGAAAAACACTGAATTTCGGATTTTTACTGTTCATCGGGTAAAAATCCAGTTTTCTAGCCCAACATAAAAAATTCATAACTTAATCTACGAAGATTGAAATAGAGTGGTTCAAAATTCTATAAAAATATCTTTGAATTCTCTTTCAAGAAAAAATAATCTTATGAACTGATTCCATTTGAAAAAGTGTCAGGTTTTTGTGAAAATCACCTCTGTCCATTTGGCAAAAAATCCTTTTTCCAGATTCTGAAGCTTAATTTTGAAAAATCATTAAAAATCGTGTAGTTGGCCATTTTTAATGTGCTTCCTATCGATTTGAAGCTCATAGTGTGAACTTTAAGTATTTCAAATTCTGTGCAGAAATTCGTTCAATAACTTAATAAAACGTGGCTCTGATTTGCCATCCTGCTTAGGGATTATAGCTCCAACCATACATGCTTATACATAACCAAATATAAATGTTTCCTCATGGTTCCTCACCATAATAATCCTTGGATTTGTAGCCTCCCTTTTGATGATTCAGTCCCTAAAATATTAATTACATATGGGGGATGAGATTTCAATGAAATCCCAGTAGCAAGACCAATCAACCTAAACATTAATATGCATCAATCACAAGCATTCCAACCTTTCGCTATTAATAGGGAACTACTTTACCTCATACATGTAGCACTCTAACATGCAATGGCCAAGGCACATAAAGTAAGAAGTATAGCTACACAATCATCATCATCATCATTATTTAGTTCAACCACATAATAGCACATGAAATTGCATAGCAATCAATATAACACTTAATATTGAGGTCAATTAAATCTTACTACCTTGATCCAATGCTCTTTGATTTTCTTGTTCTTCTTTCTTGCTTCCTCAAATGCCAAACCACAAAAAGGACAGCAAGAATTATCAACCATTCTATATAAAATTAACAACATAACTCAAGGACTCCTAAACCCCTTAAAGCTTTCATCTTTGTTCTTGAATTTTTAGAGTTTGCTTCCTTAAACTCTAAAAATTCCCTCTTGACTTATTGCTACATGATTTTTCATGTAGATTCTAAATATCTACTTGGATTTAATAAAACAAAGTTTCTTCTTTCAGTTTTGAACTGATCAAACCATTAGGGTTCAAAATCTAAAAATTACAACTTTGATTCTATGGCTTCCAACACTTGTTCTTTAGGTTTACCCTACTATTTTTCATTTTGAATACAATAGGGTTCAGCTTTGGTCTTGGCCGAACCATACCTCTTGGAGTTCAACCATGAAAAACCTTTCAAAGCAATACTAAACCCCTTGCAACCACTAGGATCTATCATGTTTTGAAGTGTTCTAGCAAGATTGAACAATAAAACTTCCTCCTCTACAATATATATTTTTAGCTAGCATCAAAAGAGAAGGGAAACTATGATTTTCAACCATACAACTTAAGTAAACAAGAAAGGAATCATCTTAGAACAACTTACCAAGCTTGAATCTTAGTTGGAAGATCAAAGTAGCTTGCTTTTCTCTTGATTTCCCTTCAAGCTCACTCTTTTCTCTCTTGATCTCTCCTTGGCTGAAGTAGTGATCTGATTTAGGGGGAGGATTACTCATTTAATGTGCACAAAATATCTCACCTACTGACATTAATGAGAAGCCAAGTGTCAAAAGCCTACTCCTTCTTGAAATTTCCTTCTTAATCACTTAATCCCAATTGTATCCTTCTTAGGGCATACGGGGTTTTACCAGCGATTTATTAAAGATTTTAGTAAACTTGCCCTACCCCTTTCTACTTTGTTGAAAAAAGACGTGGAATTTAACTTTGATGACAATTGTAGACATGCTTTTGATACTCTTAAATCTATGCTTGTTTCACCTCCAATCTTAATTGCACCTAACTGGGATTTACACTTTGAGCTATCATGTGATGCTTCTAATTTTGCAGTAGGTGTCATGCTTGGTCAGAGGGAGAGAAGCAATCAAGAGTCATAGCCTATGAGTCTAAAACACTTGATCTAGCTCAAGTCAACTACAACACTATTGAGAAGGAGATGTTTGCTATTGTGTTTGCCTTAGATAAGTTTAGGCAATATCTAATCAATTCTCGAGTGGTTGTGTTTACAAATCATGTGGCTGTCCGCTATCTATTCAAGAAGCCACAATCCAAGCCAAGATTGATAAGGTGGGCTTTGCTTCTGTAAGAGTTCGATATTGAGATAAAAGATTGAGCCAAGGCAGTGAATCAAGTAGCCGATCACCTAAGTAGGCTACCAGAGGACATAAAGGGAGTAGACTCTTCTGAACTCACTTGTGATTCTTTTCCTGATTTCGCTTTATATGTTGTGGTTGTTAAAGAACCTTGGTATGCTGATATTGTCAATTATCTCATGTCTGGACTCACCCCTCCCTTTATGTCTAGATTTCAGGCACAGAAGCTTCGAAGCGAGTCCTGACACTATATATGGGATGCACTACATTTGTGGAGAATGTGTAGTGATCAGGTTATTAGGAAGTGTGTGCCAGATGAAGATTTTGAGCCCATCATTTCAGCTTGCCATTCCATGGTTTGTGGGGGTCATTTTAGTGCAAGGAGAACATCTAGGAAAATCTTAGATTCAGGATTTTATTGGCCAACTCCTTTTAAAGACTCTTTTGCATTTTGTCGGTCCTATGACAAATGTCAGTGTTTTGAAGGGTTAGGAAAGAGGCATGAGATGCCTCAACATCCTTTATTGTTTTACAAAATCTTTGATGTTTGGGGTATTGATTTTATAGGACCCTTTCCTTCATCCTTTGGTTTTGTATATATTTTGTTAGCTGTAGATTATGTGTCCAAATGGATAGAAGCGATACCTTCTAAAAAAGATGATGCCCAAGCTATTTTGAAATTTCTTAAATCAACTATTTTTTGTAGGTATGGGATCCCTAAGGTTGTAGTGAGTGATAGGGGTACATATTTTTGTAATAGGATTGTAGATAATCTGTTTTCAAAATTTGGTGTCACTCATAAAGTCTCCACTACCTACCACCCTCAAACCAATGGTCAAGCTGAAATTTCTAATAGAGAAGTGAAGCACATAGTGGAGAAAATGGTAAGGCCTTCCAAGAAAGACTGGAGTATACGTTTGGAAGAAGCATTATGGGCTTACCGGACGGCATACAAATCACCTATTGGCATGTCCCCTTACCGGTTGGTTTTTGGGAAAGCTTATCATTTACTAGTGGAGCTTGAGCACAAGGCTTATTGGGCAGTTAAGCAGTGTAACGTGAATATAGAGTCCACCGGAAAGGAAAGGAAGTTGCAACTACAAGAGTTGGAGGAGTTTAGACTTGAAGCTTATGAAAACTCCAGACTCTACAAGGAGAAAACAAAGTTCATGCATGACCAGGGGATCCTATGGAAACACTTCAAAGAGGGTGACCGAGTATTGTTGTATAAGGCCCGTTCACTTTCAAGCAAGAAAAACTCAACACTAGATAGGACGGGCCCTACACGGTCACAAGAGTGCACAACTTTGGCATGGTTGAGCTTTTGCACAAGGAGATTGGAGCTAGACTAAAAGTCAATGGCCATCTATTGAAGCTCTACCATGAGAATCAAAAGCCTCCTTAATTCTCAGGTTGTTTCTTTCCTTCACTCACCTACTTACCTTTGCCCTATTATTGCTCGTGATATGTTCTGTGCTTTAGTATGCTGATTGATTGTTGGGAAGAAACCATCTCAGTAGTATACTTTTAGTGTAGTTAGTTATTTACCTGTTCAATAAGATTCTCATCTTGATTTTGAGTATCTTCCTTTTCTCGTTGTGTGCTTAATTGCTATAGTACAGTAAATTATTGCATTATCTGTCTTTGAATGATAGAGAAAGTTTGCTACTCAATTTTGTGTGTTGTGCTACCTTATCTTGTGTTTATTGAGCACCAGTTGATCTCATTTTGTATGCCTAAAAAGTTTCTGAAGTATCCAGCTGCCCCCTGTGTTTTTATGTTTTGTTCCTTTGCTGCTTGGTTGTTTTTGTTAGTTTTTGGGTGTCTCTACTTTCACCACGGCTAACTCCTGCCTTCGTCACGGCAAAGTTGTCCAGTTTTTGTTTATAGCTCTTGGTGAACTTTCACCGCGGAAAACTCCTTCATTCGCCGTGGCGAAGCTCACCCAATTCTGTGTCTTGCTCTCGGGATACTTTTGCCGCGGTAAACTTATGTTTCGCTACGACAAAGCCCCTTTTCTCACCTTTCTCCTCACTTCGGGAAGGTTTCGCCGTGGTGAAATCCTGGTTTCTGCGCGGAACGTTTTATTTAAATCTGATTTTTTTAGTGTCAATTTACCTCTTTTCCCTTTGTAACTGCCTACCCATTCAATTCTCTTAACTCTATTTTAGTCTTTTCACCTCCCCTCAACCTTTAACCTCCCCTCTCCCTCAATTCCTTACCCTTTAGTGTTCATTCGCAAAAACTGCCCCTCTCTCTTTTAGCTTCCTCTAACCAGAGGCTTTCACCCTTCCCTCTCCTCGCCTACCTTCTTTTCCTTCCTCTCCTGTGTTAGGTTCCCTCTCCTCCTGTGTCCGCCCTGCTGCCTGCGTACTCTTCTCGGTAATCTTTCATTCCTGTGGTGCTCCTCATTTTCAGTTCCTACTCCCTCTTCTGCGTAAGTTCTTTTCTTTTTCCTCTTTCAGTTTTTGTTCTTTCTTTCTTTTTCAGTTAATTCTTGTTGTTTAGTTCCTTTGGTTGGGTGTTTAGTTGGGTTATTTTTGCTGTCCATTTTTAGTTGTGTAGCTCTTAGGCTATCTAATGATTCATGGTGTATTTTGTTTTTCAGTGATTTCCTTACTCAATTTTGAAATTTTTTGGTAAATTAAAAAAAAACCTATGAATCATGATATAGCCAATTGTTATTGCTTGAGTTGTTAATTTTGGTTATTCTGGGGTAGTTTAGTTCTTGTTGGGTGGTTTTTGTTTAGTTGTTTTGTTTGTTGTGTTTAGAGTATACCTCATACTAAGAACCCTGTGCCTGTGTTTGAATCTGATTCTGAAGATGAGTATACTTTTGAGGGGTTATGTGACAAAATTGATCAGAGACCACTCATCAAGGAGCGACCTTTTCCCTTAGACCCCCCAGATCACCTTTTTGTCTGCCAGCTCCGTGCATCCTAATTGACCGGTTTGGTCCAAGAGCGTTCTTTGGGCAATGACACTTTTGTTTACCATTTTTACACCTATTCCCGATTCCATGTTCCATGATCATTGACTTTCGCAATGTTTGTGTCCACCGTTCTTTTACCGCTAAAAACATCCGCTTCCTTACCGCCTATCTCCTTGTCGCCATTTTGGTTATTCTGCTTACCGCAATAACTATCCTTTTGACGATGTTCTCCAAACCCTGTGTCATAAGGGTGCCACTTGGCATCGCCCCCACATTATAGAGCAATAACTTAGTCCTCACCACCCACCTAGCTAACATTCCTAAGCGCCAAGCCCTATATATCTATCTTCTCATGACTGGCCGCTCATTTTATATAGCTGACACCATTTACTCAGCTCTCCAGGATGCCATCAACACCCCTAAACTCACCAACAGCATCATCTTCCCTCACCTAGTCACTGACCTTTTTCGCTCTGCCAATGCCCCTGAGTACAACAATGACAGCTACTTTGAGCCAACCCCCTTGTTTCGATATGACCGCCTTAAGCAACCTGTCATTGGACCACCTCCACCCATCTAACCTGTTTTTGACGTTAGAGTAGCCCATGCAGATGGTGCACAAGCCCAGAAGCCCAAGAAGGCCAACAAGGCTAGAAGATCCAAAAGCTCCTGAACCTGTCACCTTGGACACCCTGGCTGATGATATCGATGACCTGGCAGAGCATGTCCACCAGTTGCGTGTCATACTCCTTTGAGAGATGAAGAGGCAGAAGGACCGCGACACTCTGTATGATAGAGACCGGTGCTACCGCCGTCGTGTGGATGCTTTGCTTGCTAAACGGTTGAACTTCCTCCTACCTCTCGAAGAGGATGACCCTCAAAGTGGAGCCGGGACATCTGGAGTAGGCACTTCTGGTGCAGGACCATCTGGGTCTGGGGCGGATGATATTGGGACGTAGCAATAGTTCTTTCTTTGTGTGTTTGTTTCTTGTTCTTTATGTCTGTTTTGCGTCACCTTTACTGGATACTTGTTAAGCTTTTTGGTATTTTCATTACTATGATATATTGGATGCTGGTTTAACTGTTTGGCTACTGATGGCCTCTTTATTTTTGCTTTTATTTTTATGCCTGCATTGCTCCCCTCTACTATTTTCACTTATCCTTTTTGTTTTGCCTGCAACTTGTCACCCTTCTTCCTCCTCTTTGTGAATTCGATGTGTTGTGCTTTGATTTAAAATTGGACTTCACAACTTCCGGTTCACTTGTTGATTGGTTTGCATATATCGGTTGAAACATTGAGGACAATGTTGTGTTTAAGTGTGGGGGAGGGATCTCTATTTTTTATTTCAGCAAGTGCTTCATTATGCATCTATTTTGATCCCTTAGGTGTTTTAGAACTGATTAATTGTGGTACTTTTGAAGTCATTGAAGTTAACTTTCAGGGAAGTTTGAAAATTGCATTGCATTTTGTCTCTCTGTCACCCTTCGCCGCGGCAAACTCCTTCTTTCACCGCGGTGAAGTGCTTCTTTCTCAATTATTTTCACTTCAAGGCCATACTTCACCATGGCCAACCTATGTTTCGCCACAGTGAAGCAATTCTGCTACTAGTTTTTCCTTTTCAGTTAAGGTTCGCTGTGGCAAACTCCTTCATTCGCTGCGGCAAAGTAAAAAAAAAAAAAATACTTTGCAGTTTCATTTTTCTTTCTTCAAAAATCCTTTTGGCTTAGATTCTTAATACTCCTGCATTTTTAAAATTATTGAAAAATCAAAATTATACTTGTGTTTTTAGAAAACTACCCATACTTTTAAATAATAGTTGAACTTAGACTAGTCTTTCCCCATGTTTTTGACAAGGAGTAAATGAGGGTATGCTTTGAAAATAGGATTATGCGCTTTTAAACCTTGAGATTGATTAATTGAGATACTAGCCTTGTTGGAAGGATATTTGGGCCTTAATTTGTTAAATTGTATGAATCTGTTTAGTTTCATATTTCTCTAGAACTTGTTTTAATTCTTAATCAAACCTGGTGAATCAACATATTGTGGACATGATGGAAGCATTCGATTCCAAACACCTTACCATTGTCAACCCCTTTGGACCTACACTTTGAGTACATGCATGCAAATAAATTGTAGATTTTTTGTTCTGTTTGGCCATGTCAAAAAAAACAACAACAACAAAAAAAACAAAAACAAAACAAAAACAAAATTTTTTTTACTATTATTAGCTCCTTTCTTCAGGAAGGTTTATGTTTATGGCATTGATAGAATAATTGTTATGTGTGTACTCAATTTCACTTTGTCTTTTATCCCATCTATTTCACTTGACCATCACAAAAATTTATGAACCCTAAGTCCTCTTGATTTGCAATTTGTGGTTCTTGTGGTGGAGAGGTAGAATTATTAAAAGCCTATGGTAGAGATTGGACTGAACAGACTTAGAGTGAAATAATCCCAAAACAAGTGAGTTGAGAGCTAAACACATATCTTTGAGATAAATCTCTTTTGCTGAATCTTTTGGATTAAACGTCCATAGTGTTTACTTTCTTAGCATGTCTTTACTTTACCGTTGTCAATCTCCGTGGGAATTTCTTGCTAATCTTCTACTGTCATCTTTAAGCATGTTAGTATTTCTCATTGCACTTGTATCTTTTTGAATCATTTTTTGAGCTTTGTCTAGGATTACAAAGGTCTAAGTGTGGGGGAATTTGATTGAGCTCAAAATTTTTTTTACTAATTGATAACTTTTTCCATATTTTTGTTACAATTGTTTGGCTCATTAATGATATTTATGCTTAATTGAGATTGAAGGTCTTTGTTCTGAGTTAGTGTTATTTGAGAGTAAAATTGTCATATTTAATCATTAATTGGATTTAATTAATTTCTGGGACAATCGATACCTCAAACCATTACTTTTTATTTCAGGACACTCAAGAAGAAGAGCCAAGAGTAAAGATCAAGGAAGTCCAACACACAAGACGAATTGACACCTCTGTGAGGTTTCGCCGCAGCCAACTTTGTCTTCATCGTGGTGAAGACACTACATTAGCAGAAGTTCTTTCGGCCAAGGTTTGCCACAGCGAACCCCTCAAATCAGCAACCCAGACACGAACCATTTTCAGAAGTTTTACCTGCCTACTCTCATAAACCGACCCAATACACCCCATTACCGATGGAGAAACCCTACTTTCATGTAAGTGAGAGGATACACACAGGCCACAGCCCCCATCTTTGTTCTCTCTCATCTTTCTCTCATCTAACCCTAATTTCTTCCATTTTTCACTGTCAAACCTCTACCATGGGAAGCTCAAATTCATTCTTAATTTAGATGCTTTAGATTTCTATGAGTGGCTAGGCGTTTTCCTTCCTCTTGAAGGTGTAGCAATGGCTGGAGTTCAATGGGCTAAGAAGGGGAGTAGTTTAATCCTAGTTCAGCTATGAATTTATGAGTTTATAGGTTTAGGATTTGTATTTTGTAGTTGAACTACTTGATTATAGTTGTAATCAGTTTGGATTTTCATATGTGTAGTGAATTGATTATTGTAGAACCTTGAGCTTAAATATATGAAGTCTCATATATGTCAGTTGTAATCTTTTGATTCTCTTTACTCTTGCACGGTTGTGTTTTGATATTAAGACGATTTTGATTGCATTTGACCTGTTGCATTAATCAATCTTTCTATACACACTAAGAGCACTTAATAGGATCTTGAGAAATGGAGTTCATTTATCAAAATTCTGGACTTAAAGAGTACTTTAAGGTTTATCAATTCGAAACTTAGTGATTTCTACTCCCATATCAATTGATTTTGAACTATGACAGCCTGAGCACACTTTCAAGAGGAACTTCATCATTATTTGGTTATTGTCTACCTGCATTCATCACTTATTTCCCTAAAATCCAAAAAAAAATATTTTGTTTACCATTCATTCAATTCACTTAATGATTTCAAAAAACCAAAACCCCCTGTTTATATTCGAGTTTGCATTGCATGACATTTAAGCTAATTTAGGTCTATTTTGCTAAAGCTCCATTTAAGTGTGACGACCTGAGTTTGTACCCTATAGTGCAATCCTTGGATAAAAGTTTTGATTTAACCTCCAAGGTCTAGAACAGGTTCTGAGTAAATCACCTTCTCCCCCTTTTTGTCATCATTCGAAATTGATGGGGTAGAGACTAAGGATGAAGTAGGTAGAGTGAAAAGAATGGGAAGAGGAGGAAGGTGAGAAACTGAAGAGAGAGCATGAGAGATTAGTGGAAGAGGTGAGACAGAGATGATTGTAAAAGGATTTGTAGGAGTAATTAAGGATGAAGTTGGTGCAGAAAAAGTAAGAATCGTGTTGATGGGAATTGGAGAAGGGTTTGGAGAAGGTTTTGAAACTGACAAGGGAATTTCAAAAATTTACACTAAAAACACTGACAATTATCGAGCAAGCAATTTATCGAACATATTATGGATAAATGACAGTTAGAAGTCATACCTGCCTACAATGATCAATAATCTTATCAATAAATACAGTGTTCGATCAGATGATTGATAAATATTACCTTTTAACCTCATTTTCTTCTTGTTCATGAGTTCTTCAGTGTATTTTGTGATAAGCTGTTTGATCAAGTGAATTTGCGAACTTGTTATCAAACATTCTCTAAGTGCCATTTCTCCATATGCTTCAATAATCAATAATTTGACCCATAAATGCTATTATCGATCAAGTGATCAATAAATATAGTGCAACACCTCCTTTATTACCATTTTATACATCGATTAGAACCATTATAATGCATTTTCTGACATTTCTAAGTGAGAAATTTCCATTCTAAAATTTTCCCTTTTAAGCTGTTCGTACACTGTTCATCCGAATTTAGGTCAACTTTGAAAATTCATAACTAATTCTAAAAAAATCAAAATGAGGTGGTTTCAATTTTTATTTGAAGCTTACTAAGAGTTTTTTTAAAGGAAAACTGTTCATTGGACTCAATTCCATCCAGAACAACACCAGAAAATTTGACAAAATACACTGTTCATATGGTCAATTTTTTGAATTTCCAGTATTTTAGCCCAACTTTGTAAGGGCGTAACTCTTAACACACAACTCTAAATTTAGTGATCTACCACTTGATTTAAAGCTAAAAATGAAATCTATTTGCTTCCAAAATCTCAAGTCCAGAGTCCATCATTTACTTACTATTTTATGTATCCCAAGTTTAACCTCATTTAGGGTATTTTTATCCCTTATTTTCCATTATCTTGAATTTTATTTCCTTTTTCCTCTTTCCATACCAATTGGAAATTCTACCACTCAATGTTTCAGCATGAGGATGTCATAAAGATATAATTTATATTATGTCATCATCCAAAATCCATTACAACTCAACACAAAGTTCACTAAAACATTACATAAATATTCCAACACATCATGAATTCCATAAGGCTTCTTCATCCCAATACCATTTCCTTGCCCTTGCCATTGGATGAACCATCCCCTATTTGGTACATAAATTAACATAAGAAGAATGAGATTTCAAAGAAATCTTAGTATCAATTGAACTATAATTATCATGTAAATCAAGCAAATTACAATTTGACATGTTATCTTACCTCAAGGCACAATCAAACCATATAACCTCATAGATAATACCATGCTAGGAGAGGAACATCAACTTTTCCACAAGAAAATAATTCAATGCATTTGGCCAAAGTATAATCCAAAGCCATCCAATCAACCAAGATCACAACACAATTCCTCAATCCAAGCAAACAACATAATCACATTAAACAAGTAAGATAAACAATCAAATTATAATTTAATGCTACCTTTTAGCACTTGATTAATTCGGTCTCCTCAAAGGGGTTGTGTTTCTCATTGATTTCTACACATAACACCTATTGATTCAAGTCATAAATACAACTACATTAACAACTTGAACACAACACTTTAATTTTACTGAGCAATTTCCCTCCTTTTTCTTTGATTTTTAACAAAATAGTTCCTCCTTTAGAATCAATGATCTCTTGGCTCAATCCTACATAGTTTTTCATGAGAAATTCAAATATCCAATCAGTTTTTCAAAAATCAAACTCCTTTCCCATGAAACTGGTTTGGCCGAATAGGGGTTAGTTAGGGTTCTAAAATTTTATTTTTGATTCTAATAGTTTTAAACACTTCCCATTAGTATATCCTTACACAAAAACACATTTTAAACTCATTAGAACCATCAAATCAATACAAAACAAACTCCTCCAGTGAGAACACCCCTTGGCTGAAATGACACATAAATAGCCTCAGGTTGTATAAGTATGCATCTATATAGCCCTCCGACTAGTTGAATAATTTGGGGAGATTAAGGAGATTATTAAATTCCTTTAAAGTATTTATATTTATTATTTTTCTCCAAATTAATTAGATTCAATTATAAATTATTATATAATCTAATGATACATGTAAGTATTTTAAAGGTATCATGTAGCATATACTAAAATTAAGTACTCATCTAGTCTTTAATATAAGATTTATTTAACTAATTTGATTAGATTAAGAAAGTTAAGTGAATTAGTTAATTATAAGAAATATGACATGTTTTTTCTAAAATACCATAATTATCTTTCTTAATATCCTTCCTCCCTTACTTGATTATAGTTAAAGGAGTATCCATAGGGAATTTAGAAAAAATTAATGAATATGAGAGATAGGTTTTATATTTGGAATCAAAATTAACTTAACAATTAGATCCTATATTAAGGACCAGAGTCAATTAGATATTATATTAAGGACCAAAGGTCGTATTAAGAATTGGAGGTAGTAGTACGGTACACTTTAAAAGAACAAAATCTCTTATGAATTTGCATAATTGCAGTTTGATTTGTGTTTTTATTCGGTAATTTCGTAAAAGCATCATTTTAAGATTTGTTGGTCTGATTGTGTGTGTGTGAAACTTCAGTTAAACTTTATCATAGGCTTGTGTGACTAATGTGCAGCCTGAGTAATTTTCTTGTGTTCTATAAATTTTTCTTTGGTCAGCTCCTTAATGTTTTTTAATTGTTTCATCATTGTTTATTGTCTTCTTTGTTATATATACACCCAACTTCTCATCCTTAATATAAGAGATAGATAACTAATTTGTTAATATGAAAAAATTAGTTTAGTTATTTATAATAAATATGTATAGTGCTTTTTAAAATATTCTTAATAATTATTTGCATTGAAACAATTGTTGCAAGCACCATAGAAATTATTTGGGGCAACATAAATAAATGACATACAAAATAAATTAGAATTTTATATTTAAGACCAAATTAAATTTCCAATAAACTCTTATATCAAAGGGGGGAGTTAGTATTTCACTTATTCTATTCTTTATATTATAAGGAATAAAAAATTTGCTAACAAAATTTTATTATTATAATGACAGAGATAAAATGCTCCACATGTAAGAGTTTCAAATGGCTCTCGTGAGGCCCAAAGGTTGAAGGTAACAAAAAGGTAGACCCTAAAAAGAGGGCAAAATAAAAAATTGGGAGAATTTTCCATTTGAAAGTTTATTTGCTGAATAGTACCTAAAATCTTGGGGATTGTTGAGGTCATACTATGTAAATAAGTTTCGTAATGAAAAGACAAACATATCCTTAAAGTTTAACAAATAAGAGATAGGCAATAATAGATGAAGAAATGGAAAATCAATTGTACGTGTTGCAAATTTGATTACACTCACCATGTTTTGAACTAAATGGAAGATCAATTGCACAAGTGGGGATTTTAGTTACACACAGAAAATCAATTGCACATGACAGGAGTTTGATTGCACATACCATGTTTTGACCAAAATGGAAGATCAATTTTTAGCGATTTTAGTTGCACATACATAAGATCAATTGCATATGATGAAAGTTTGATTGCACACACCATATTTTGAACAAAATAAAAGATCAATTACACATATAGGGATTTTAGTTGCATATGTGGAAGGCCAATTACACGTGACGGAAGTTTGATTGCACATACTATGTTTTGACCAAATAAAAAATTAATTGCATATTTAGAGATTTTAGTTGCAAATATGGAAGATCAATTACATGTGATGGAAGTCTGATTACACATACCATATTTAGACCAAAATGGAAGATCAGTTGCACATTTAGGGTTTTAGTTGCACAAACAAAAGGTCAATTGCACATTTAAGGTAAGATCGATCACACATTTTAGCACATGTTTAGTATAGCATTTCTAGGAGTAAACGTGCATTGGACAATGTGAAATGTAAGTTAGAAAGAAATTTAAATATTACAGATGTTTAGATTGCCATTAAGTATAAATGAACTTTTGCCATAAACTGACTTTTTTGTCAATGCTCTAAAGAGTAACTTTTGCCTTTTGCACCGCAACTAATGGGGTCCACATAGGTGAATGATAAAATGTTTTTACTTTTTTGCCAGAGAGAGGATGCTTTTACCCTTTTAATATAAGATTCAATAAACTAATTTGAAGAGATTAAGAAAGCTAAATAAATTACTTAATTATATTTTATGTTACATGATCTCTCTAAAATACTTATATATATTATTGGATTACATATTAGTTTACAAGTCAAGAAATTAATTTAAAAAACAAATAGAAATATTTCAAAATAATTTATTTAACTTTCTTAATCTTCTCAAATTAATTATACATATTTAATTATATTCTATGTATATTCAATTTTTCTCACTGATATTTTTATTTTACAATTATAACTTTAATTATTTTTTTAGCAATTATCATATTAATATCATATAATATAAAACATCAATACTAAGATTTGTATCTGCATTTCTTACAACACAACAGACAACTACTCAACAAACAGATTCAATCCAGATTTGTATTGAGGCCAAGAGTTCTTTTACTGGTTGACTACCAGACTTCACAAGCTAAGAACCACAAGAAGTGACACATTAACTAAACCTCTTACGGGGTGATATAAGGTACGGATACGGATCGGCTAGAAACAAGTTAGGAAACTAGACGAACGATCGAAGGTAGGATCTTAAGAGAACCTGTCTCTTACAACCCTAGCCATGGAGACACCACAAGGATGATCAGTCCTTGATACAGTCAAGTATTCCCATGAGAATACGAGGCGGCAAGCAAAGCTCACTCAAGAGAAATAAAATTCTCTAAAATTCATTCATTCAAATCTGATCCCCAATTACAAAAAAAGTAGCCTTACATAGGCAGCAAAAGAACAATCTAGAATCAAAAAACCCTAGGTCATAAATGCCATAAATGTGCCTTAATGATGATTGACTATCTTGGTTGGCACCAATTAAGGCTAAAAGAAATAGGAAATTACCTTTTCTTGAAGAAAAAGGCTGCTACCTAAAAATAGGAAACTAACCTAAAATATTCTTATGCAATCTTTGACCAAAAGGCCTTATTTAATGCAAATAAAAATGGAAACTTAAAAAAACAAAATTAAACCATAACTAATACATAAAGACGCCTTCTTGATGCTTCTTGAATATTCTTGGACGTCACTTATGCTCCTCCTCCAAGGCACATGCTTGTCACATGGTATTTTGAGTGAATTCTTCAATCTGGACTGCACATGGGCCTTGTACATCATCTTCTTTGGCTTCTAGCAACGTAATCACCATGTTTGGACCCTTGATGGGCTGATTGAGGGATGCTTCTTCCAAATAAATGGGCTCTAACTCTTTAAGATCTTTTATCAAACAATTCAGCGCCTCTTTCATAGATTTGGTCCTTGCTCTTGTCATTAGACCTGCAATGCCTTGTAATGGGTCTTTTAGAATATTGGACTTCCATCTTTTAGCTTGGGCTCCACGCTCTGTGTTTTGGTCTTCCTTTAATGCTTGATCATGCCATGCTCCTCTATCACAAGGTATGTCAACTATCAAGGAAGGAAGCTTTCAGGATCTACATGATAGGGACCTCTGATACATCATGCATAAAGGAATATCAGTCCCTTGTAAATGCACATAGGGAGAAGCAATACCAAAAGCTATCGCAAATGTCAAATTTATTATATTTGTAAGTTGCGTTGATTAATCTAGAAACACCAATTAAAATGCATGATTTAATAGGGATAGATGGTGAAACTAATTTAACCATAAGGCTCGTTTTAGCTTAGGCTTTTCATAAATGATATATAATTCATCCAGAAGACTCTTTTTAACTGAGGCTTTTAGTGAATGATATATCTAAGATAATGACATAATGCAATCCGTATATCAATCCTACACCTAATGAGATATGACTTCTTGTTATGGTACATACATAAGATGGAGCTCTCAGGGTAACCCCAAGATTTCAATTTTTCTCTTGGTATGATGTTATATAGATGTTTTGCATCTCTCTTACTCTTAAAATTTATACAAATCTTGTATACAAATTTTAATTTTAGTACTCCTCATAATTAAATCCTCCCCTTTCTGAGCTTCTTTTTGTAATTGTACTAAACTCAATGAGCAAGTTAATTATAGCCATCAACTAGAAAACCAAGACATCATGATCTAAACTCAGTAAATGTCAAAACTATAAACATTCTTGTTCAAAGTCTTCCATGAGCAAACTATATGATTCAGAATTGAAGAAGAAAATAGTATAGCATAATGTCATAGTTGATTAATCCATCAAACATACAAATCAAATTGAGAAAGATGGTCCTTATTCTGACCAAACTTAACAGGAAGTTCATTACCTTTATCATGACTCAAACTTAGGTCCAAGCCCAGTAAGACATCTCTTTGTACTAAACCCTTCACCAGAGACACCACAGAAGCATCAAATTCAGGCCAAGAAGTGCATAAAACTCCTCTGATATACAGAATTTGGCATCACCCTAGAAGTATAGCACTCAACCCATCGACGATGCTCCCAGAAGTATAATACTCTAGACCCTTCAACAATTTCTCACCAACCCCTGTTTTCCTCTCTGCCAAAGTCTCTAGCTTGAAGGCAAATGCCTCATTCGATGACAACTGACTGTGAAAGTTTTGGATCTGAATTGAATCCAAAATGAGAACCCTTTTAGGAGCAATTCAATCACCAATCAAAAGCTTTGCCATAGAATGAGACTGCTTAGGGGAGATAGCATACTGAATGAATACAACAACAGCATCATGAGAATCAGAGGTCCCTATCATGTTGACGGTTCAGTTAGGGTTACAACACCAACCATGCATACTTATACATAACCAAAACATAATAGTTTCTCATGATTCCACCACCACATTTACCCTTGAATTTGTAGCTTCCCTTTGGATAATTTAGCTCCTAAAATGTCAGGTTACATTTGGGGGATGAGATTTCAATGAGATCCCAATAGCAAAATTAACCAACTATAACACCAAGCAAGCATCATCATTATGCATAACAATATTAGCTACCATTGAAGAACTACTACTCTTATAATTAGGTAATCTCAAACATGCAAAAGCCAAGGCACTGAAATGCAAGGAGCAACCACATCATAATCATCACAATTCACTCACGTGATAGCAACCATCCATGTAATAATAAATAATGCAATGTCAATGTTAGTACTTAGGTTAAACTTTGCTACCTTACTCCAAATGCTCTTGTTTTCTTTGTTCTTCCTCCTTTCCTTCACAAATGTCAAACCCTAGCATGACAATCCATAAAAGGGGCAGCAAGATTACCAATCAAACCATATAAAAATAAAAAATAAAACTCAAGTAACTCCTTAAGCCCCTTAAAGCTTCAATCTTTGTTCTTTAATTTTAGAGTTTTGTTTCCTTAACCCTAAAAATCTTCTCTTGGTTCATTCCTATATAATTTCCTATAGATTCCAAATATGTACTTGGATTTAAGGAAAAAAAATCTCTTTCCTCAAGAATCAAAGTGACCAAGCACATAGGGTTCATTATCTAAAAATTACAACTTTGATTTTAATGCTTCCAACACATGTTCTTTAGGTTTATCCTACACCATTTTCCATTTTGAACATAATAAAAGCATCAAAACATTGAAAAACTCATCCTAGGGTATGATTCTCAAAGTGGCCGAATGGTCTCTCTAGCAAACCAACCAAACAAAACTTCCAACAACAACTTGAACCACTTGAAACAACCATAACTTGAAGTGTTCTAACAAGATTTAACAACAAAACTTCCTCCCCTACACAATTATCATTTTGCCTAGTACCCAACAAAGAGGAAAACCAAAAATTTCAACTATTAAACCCAAGAGAATCAAGCAAGGAACAACATAGAATCATCCACTAACCTTAACTCCAAAATTACTTGATCCAAGTTGGTGGCTTTCTCCTTGAACACACTTGAAGTTCTCTCTTGCTCACTCTTTTTACCTTTTAGTTGAACCAACAAGTCTGAAAATGAGGAGAGGAGAGCTCTCTTTAATGACAAAATATCTCAACCACTATATTTAATGAAAGTCCAAGTGTCGATTCCTAACTTAGTCTTGAAATCTCTTTCCTAATTAACTAAATCCAAAAGTAATTAATTACCAAAAGTCAAAATCCTCTCCATTAGAGGTTTAACACTTGGCACTTCAAGTACTCTCCATTAAGGGCTTGACACATGGCAAAATGTGGGCCAAATGAAGTGCAAAACTCTAGTCTTTACTTTATCAATACACTTTTACTCTGATTTTCTATAATTACAGTACTCTGGCCTCTATAATTATTTTATGTCAGATCTATAATTTATTCTCCTCCTTTCTCTTTCCCAAAATGCCTTTTTGTCTCAATCCCAAATTCCCATTAATTAAATAAAAAGAAAAACTATTTTCCTTCTTATTATTGATTTTTCCACTTGTCAAAAGAATTAGGAAAAATCTTGGATATTTGAGGGTCTCCTTTTAATTCTATAATCTCTTATAATTCCTTGGGATATCATAAAAATTTTCTTAAAATTTTATTCTCCTTAAAATATTTATTTGGAATTTTCCAAATAAAAGACCTAAAATTCGCCTAAATCACCCTTAAATTCCTTTGTAATTTTTTCAAGGGTAATTTGGTCATAAAACCAATTATATAACCTCATATAATTATCAAGGAATATTATCCTTATTTTTCCTTAATCTTTTGAGGCTTGGAAATATTTTTTTCATAATTATTTTTGATCAATTTTCCTTAATTAGTCAAACTTTCATAATTAACTTGGAAAAATCATAACAATTATTTTCCACTAAAATTCTTCTATTTCTCCATATCATTTTTTGCCTTTAATTATTTAGGAATATTCTTTATTCCTGGTTACCATATTATTAGATGTGACATTTCTCCACCCTAAATAAATTTCGTCCTCAAAATTTAAAACTTACCTTAATGAAAAAGTTTAGGATACTTTTCCTTCATTTCAGTCTCTACCTCCCATGTGGCTTCTTGAGGGAAAAGACCTTTCCAGACTACTTTGACCAGTGAAGTTTGCTTGTTCCTCAGTTGTTTGACCTTTCGATTAATAATTTGCTCTGGTCTGACCTTAAGAGATAGGTTGTCTCGGAGCATAATGTCATCATAGCTTATGACATGTGTTAGGTCTAGATGGTACTTCTTCAATTGGGAGACATAGAAGACATCATGAATTTAACTCAAATTCAAGGAAAGGGCCAACTTATACGCTACTAGTGCAGCCTTGGACAAAATTTGAAACAGCTTAATGTACTTTGTACTTAACTTCTTAGTCTTTAGGGATTGACCGACTCCCGTCATTGGCAATACTTTGAGGAAAACGTGATCACCAACCTCAAACTCTAATAGTGTCCTTCTAGTATCTGCATAACTCTTCTATCTACTTTGAGCTGTTATGAGTCTTTGCTAAATAGCTTTAATATGTTGGGAAGTTTGATCCATTATATTAGGACTATAAATACTTCTTTCACTGAGCTCTATCTAGCATAAGGGAGACCTACACTTCCTCCCATAAAGTGCTTCATATGGTACCATTCGGATGCTTGAATAGAAACTGTTGTTGTAGGTGAATTCGGCTAATGGTAAGTACATATCCCAATTACCGCTAAAATCCAGCACACAAGCACGTAGCATATCCTTTAAGGTCTGAATCATTCTTTCTATCTACCCATCTGTCTGTGGATAGTAGGCTGTATTGAATCTGAGAGTAGTATCTATTTCTTTCTGTAAGGACCTCCAAAACTTAGAAGTAAATCTTGGGTCTCGGTCCGAAACAATACTCCTATGGACACTATACAGCCTAACAATCTCTTTAATGTACAATCTCGCTAACTTTTCTGGAGAATCTTTAACATTCATGGTGAGAAAATTGCTAATTTAGTTAAGCAGTCCACTATGACCCACATGGCATCATGTTTAGCTAATGTCATTGGTAACCCTACTATAAAATCTATAGATATACTATCCTACTTTCATTCTGGGATATCCAAGGGTTGCAACTCTCTGACAGGTTTCTGATGTTCTATCTTTACTTTCTAGTGAGTGAGGCACCTTACCACACATTCTGTGATATCCTTCTTCACTCTAGGCCACTAGAAAAGCTCTTTGATGTCATGATACATCTTAGTCATTCTTGGATGAAGAGTGTACTTGCTCTTATGGGCTTCAACTAAAATCTTTTCCTTAAGATCAGCTCTTGGGGAACGTAAGTTCTTCCTTTAAACTTTAACAACCCTTCCTCAGAAATTTCAAAGTTTTTAGTCTCGCCCCTAGACATCTTTTTTTTTTTTTGAAAATTTTTGCTAGTTGGTCCTATAACTATGCTTCCCTGATCTGGTCCTTAAGCAAAGCTATAAATTAGGTTCTACCTTTACTTCCCTCAACTAGCTGCATCTGATATAGAGGACCCTAATCTCTGAAATCCTCTACTAGGTTCTACTCCTTAATCATTAGTGATGCTACTTGTACTGCCTTCCTACTCAAGGCATCTGCAACCACACTTGCTTTGCCTGGATGGTACTTAATCTGGAAATCGTAATCCTTAAGCAAATCCATCCATCTTCACTGCCTTATATTCAATTCTTTCTGATCATGGAGGTATTTGAGGCTTTTGTAGTCGCAAAACAACTCTATCATTGCTCTGTACAGGTAATGTCTCAATATCTTCAACGCGTAAACTATCACTGCCAACTCCAAGTTGTAGGTCAGGTAATTCTCCTCATGAAATTTTAACTGGTGTGAGGCATAGGCTACTACCTGCCCTTACTACATAAGCACACATCCCAATCCCTACTTACTAGCATCTGTGTAAACCATATAGGTTTGCGAAGAATCAAGGAGTACAACTACGAGAGTAGAGGTGAGCTTCCTCTTTAACTCCTGAAAACTAGCCTTACTCTTCTCGCCCCACAAGAATGGCTGGTTCTTCTTGGTCAACTTGGTCAGCAAAAGAGCAATTTAAGAGAAGTCCTCAATGAATCTTCTGTAATACCCCGCTTGTTTGAGGAAACTTCTGATCTTGGTTGCCGTCTTGGGTCTCTCCTAGTTAAGTACTGCCTTAATCTTACTGGGGTTGACAGTTACTCCCTCTCGGGAGATCATATGGCTGAGAAATCAGACTTTCTGTAGCCAAAACTCACACTTACTAAGTTTGGCAACAAGCTGCTTCTCTTTCAGGGTATTTAGGACAATTCTCAAGTGCGTCTCATGCTCTTCAGGAGACTTAGAGTACACCAGGACGTCATTAATGAACACTACCACGAACTGATCTAGATAAAGGTGAAAGATCCTGTTCATGTAGTCCATAAATATCGCATGTGCATTTGTCAATCCAAACAGCATCACTAAGAACTCATAGTGCCTATAGCAGGTTCTAAACACAGTCTTAGGAACATCATCAGGCTTAATTCTGAGTTAGTGGTAGCCAGATCTCAAATCAATATTAGAAAACATACTGGCACCAACTAACTGGTCTAACAAATCATCTATCCTAGGGAGCGGATACTTGTTTTGGACTGTAACTTTGTTAACTCCCTATAGTCTATGTATAATCTTAGACCACCATCTTTTTTCTTAACGAATAACACTGGGGCACCCCATAGCGAAACGCTTGTTCTAATAAAACCTTTCTTAAGTAACTCTTCTATTTGCTTCTTTAGTTCCACTATTTCATTCAAAGCCATTGTATAACTGGCCTTAGAAATCGGTCCTGCTCCAGGTGCGATATCAACTGTAAACTCTATTTCTCTGTCTAGAGGTAGTCCTGTGACCTCTGTCAGAAACACTTCTGGAAACTCCTTAACAACTGGGATTTCTCCTACCCTGATATGAGGGGACGTACAGACTGGCTAGAATTAAGTAACAAATGGATGGTTGATCTAGGTAGGACCTTAAGAGAACCTGTCTCTTACAACCCTAGCCATGAAGACACCCCAAGGTTGATCAATCCCTTGATACTATCGAGTATTCCCACAAGAATACAAGGATGCAAGCAAAGCTCACACTGAGAGAAATAAACTCAATTCTCATTGATCTAAGTCTAAATTCAATTACAAAAAACGTAGCCTATATATAGGCAACAATAGAACACTCTAGAATCAGCATCCTAAGACATAAATCTAGAGATGATGCCTCATTAATGATTATTTGACTATGGGAGGCACCATTATTACATAGAAATAAAAGGAAATAACTTAAACTTCAAGAACAAGTCTGCTATTTAAAAATAGGCAAGTAGATCAAAACATGATCTTCTAAAACACTCCTTGACCTAAAAAATGAATTTAAATCATAATCAATTCATAATGATGCCTTCTTGATCCTTCTTGAAGATTCTTGGACGTCACTTATAATCCTTGTCCAAGGCACATGCTTGTCACATGGTATTTTAAGTGAATTCTTCAATCTAAACCCGACATGGGCCTTGTACATCATCTTGTTGGGCTTCTAGCAATGTGATCACCATTTTTAGACTCCTTTTAGGCTCATTAAAATGTGCTTCTTCGAAATAAATGGGCTCCAGCTCTTTTAGCCCTCTTATCAGACAATTTAGGACCTCTTTCATAGCTTTGGTCCTTGCTCTTGTCATTGGGCCTCCAATACCTTGTAGTGGATCTTTTGGAATGTTGGACTTCTTTGTTTGGGCTCCTTGCCTGTGCTCCTGATCACACAATGCTCCTCTATCATTCCCTCCTTGCTCGAAAGGATTTGTCCTCGAATCTGTAACATCAAAGAGAGACAAATCAGCAACATTAAAAGTACCACTAACATTACCATAGGAACTAGGTAAATCTATTTTATAAGCATTGTCATTGATCCGCTCTAAGACTTGGAAAGGGCCATCTCCTCTTGGATGTAACTTAGATTTGCGTTGATCGGGAAATCTCTCCTTCCGCAGGTGTACCCAAACCCAATCTCCAGGCTCAAAGACAATCCTCCGACGACCTTTGTTAGCTTGCCTAGCATATTGCTTATTCTTCTTCTCTATGTTGGCTCTCACCTTAGTATGTAATCCCTGCACAAACTCAACCTTTTTCTTGCCATCAAGATTTGCTTGCTCATTAGAAGGCAATGGTAATATATCTAAAGGAGACAGAGGATTAAAGCCATAGACAACCTCAAATGGAGATAAGGAAGTAGAAGAGTGAACAACTCTGTTATATACAAACTCAATATGAGGCAGATAATTGACCCAATTCTTTAAGTTCTTTTGGATTATTGCACACAATAAGGTAGTAAGTGTTCTGTTGACTACCTCAGTTTGCCCATCAGTTCGGGGATGTGCCACAGTAGAAAATAACAACTTAGTTCCTAGCTCACTCCATAAAGTCCTCCAAAAATGGCTAAGAAACTTCACATCCCTGTCACTCATAATGGTTTTGAGCAATCCATTCAACCTAACAATTTCCTTGAAAAACAAGTCAGCAATATGGACTGCATCATTTGTTTTAGAACATGCAATAAAATGAGCCATTTTACTAAATCTATCAACCACAACAAAGACACTATCCTTTCCAGACTGAGACCTAGGCAAACCCAACACAAAATCTATAGAAATATCTACCCGAGGTTGGGAAGGCACAGGTAGAGGGGAATACAAGCCATGAGGTTGAACCTTAGACTTTGCATGCTTACATGTGACACATTTGGTACAAACAGAAATGACATCTTTCCTCATATGAGACTAATAAAAGTGTTCATGTAAAATAGCTAATGTTTTGTCAACACCAAAGTGACCCATCAAACCATCACCATGAGTTTCTTTTACAAGCAGCCCATGCATAGAGCAATTAGGAATGCACAATTTATTTTTCTTAAAAAGAAACCCATCAGATCTATAAAAGTCATTTACCCCATGCTTTTCACAAGAAAGCCAAATTTTGGAAAAATCACAATCAGAGTGATGCAGCCCTTTCAATTATTCAAATCCAAGTAATCTAGCATGAAGAGAAGTGATAAGAGAATACCTCCTAGAAAGAGCATCAGCAACAACATTCTTTTTACCTTGCTTATGCTTGATCACATAAGGAAACGTCTCTATGAACTCCAACCAGCGAGCATGCCTCTTGTTAAGCTTACCTTGAGATTTTAGAAACTTCAAACTTTTATGATCAGAGTGAATAATGAACTCCTTGGGCCATAAATAATGCTGCCATGTTTCTAAAGTTTGTTTTAAAGCATAGAGTTTCTTATCATAAGTAGAGTAATTCAAAGAAGCTCTACTTAACTTCTCACTGAAGTAAGAATACAAAAAGATGAAGAATCAAGCATGAGCAGAATTATTGATGGTTTGAGACCTAAAATTAGAGACAAAGTTGAGATGTACACTTTTGTTGATAAGGAGGAGTTGGTGCACAAACCCATCAAAGTTGAAAAATGGTTTAAAGAGAAACACTCCAAATCCTCATCCTATGGCTGCAGGGACTCTAAACGAACCTCCAAGTGGAAGGATTCCAAGGCTAAGGATGCAGCAAGATTCACCCCTAAGGCCAAGGAGGAATCAAAGCCCAAGGATGATGGCGGTAAGAAACTTGACTCTAAAACTTCTTTTACTGATAAAACCTCTTCTCTTCAATGTTTTAGATGTCATGGAAAGGGGCATATTGCTTCCAAATGTCCCAATAAGAGAGCCATCATTATCAAAGACAATGGTGAGTATGACAGTGAGCATTCTAGTGATGATGACATGCCTTCTTTGGTGACTGACTCTGAATTGGAGATTGATGAAGCTGAACCTGTTACGGGAGAAGCATTGGTGGCTAGAAGATCCCTAAATATTCATGTAAAGGAAGATGATGAGAAAGAGTAGCGAGAGCTTATCTTCCACACTAGGTGTTTCATAAAGAATAAGGTATGCAATATGGTTATTGATAGTGGTAGTATTACCATATTGCTAGTACCTTACTTGTTGAAAAGCTGGACTTGCCTACTATGAAGCATCCTAAAACTTATAAATTGCAATGGTTGAATGATGGTGCTGAGGCTAAAGTCACTAAGCAGGTTTTGGTTTCTTTTTCTATTGGGAACTATCATACTAAAGTTCTATGTGATGTGGTTCCAATGCTTACTGGACATCTCTTACTTGGAAGGCCATGGCAATTTGATATGAGGGGATGTACGGACCGTCTAGAATAAAGTAACGAACGGATGGTTGGTCTAAGTAGGACCTTAAGAGAACCTGTCTCTTACAACCCTAGCCATGAAGACACCACAAGGTTGATCAATCCCTTGATACTGTCGAGTATTCTCACAAGAATACAAGGATGCAAGCAAAGCTCACACTGAGGGAAATAAACTCAATTCTCATTCATCTAAGTCTGCCTTCAATTACAAAAACGTAGCCTATATATAGGCAACAATAGAACACTCTAGAATCAGTATCCTAAGACATAAATGCTAGGGATGATCCCTCATTAATGATTATTTGACTATGGGAGGCACCATTTATTACATAGAAATAAAAGGAAATAACTTAAACTTCAAGAACAAGTCTGCTATTTAAAAATAGGAAAGTAGATCAAAACATGATCTTCTAGAACACTCCTTGACCTAAAAAACGAATTTAAATCATAATCAATTCATAATGATGCCTTTTTATCCTTCTTGAAGATTCTTGGACATCACTTATGATCCTTGTCCAAGGCACATGCTTGTCATATGGTATTTTAAGTGAATTCTTCAATCTGAACTCCACATGGGCCTTGTACATCATCTTGTTGGGCTTCTAGTAATGTGATCACCATTTTTGGACTGCTTTTAGGCTCATTAAAATGTGTTTCTTCCAAATAAATGGGCTCCAGCTCTTTTAACTCTCTTATTAGACAATTTAGGGCCTCCTTCATAGCTTTGGTCCTTGCTCTTGTCATTGGGCCTCTAATGCCTTGTAATGGATCTTTTGGAACGTTGGACTTTTTTGTTTGGGCTCCTTGCCCGTGCTTTTGATCACACCATGCTCCTCCATCATATCCCTTCCTCAACCTCTACTTGCATCGAGAAGAAAATGAGGAATCCTGAGTAACCTTTCCATAGGCACTTGCTTGCTTGGGCTTCTGTTATTAAGTTGACTCTAACTTCTGGATTCAACTTTAATTCTCTTGGGGTAAGATCAGGGTTTTATTCTTACAGTCCATCAAAATATTATGGGATGATAACCAATTCAATCTGATCACCATATCTATTTCATGGAAGGGCAACATATCAAGTCTAAGGCAGTACAAAAGTGCTCATAACAAACTATATAGTTTAAGAACATATCAGAAATAACTACCCTAGTGTGTGTTGGTGTGGAGACATATATGTCATAAGGCAACATATTGATAATCAAGCCCAATCTTTTAACACAGGTATATGAGATAAAAGAATGACTAGCACCTGAATCAAACATTGCAATCACTGGGGAGTTGTTAATCATGATCGTACCTTGGATCATTTTTGGAGATTTCTAAGCTTCTTCCCCCGTGAGTGCAAACACTCATCCTTGGGTACGCGGTCATAGCTTGTCTATCTTCTGTGGGTATTCTCTTGAAAAGTGTCCAGGCTTACCACAAGTATAGCAAATATTCTATCAAGCCTTGTACGGTTTGTCACTGTGATTCTTACTGCAGGTCGAACATTTCTTGCCCTTAGGTGGCTTGCCTCCTTTTTTGTTCTTTCAGTTATCCCATGGTCTCTTTCTCTTCTTGTTTACATTAGAAGAAGTGCCACCCTAACTCTCTGACCTCCTTTTACCACCCTGGGAGTAGAGTTACCCATAAGATGATGGTTCAAACTGTTCTCCGTGATTCAGCAGCTTCAACTGCCTTGTTGAATTGTTAAAATTTCCTAGGGGCAATAATCTCCCTTAAGGGCTGCTTCAGTCCCCAAACTATTTTCTTTGTCATCTAAAACATCCTATATTTAACCCCTCAAAGTATGCATTTGGAAGTGTTATGATTCAAGCGATTCATGAAACAAGCCTGTAGATTGAAAATTTACAATTGGTTCTTGGGTTATTATTCACTAGTTAAATTCCAGATTTTTAGTCTAATTTTGAAAATTCATAACTAATTATAGAAAAATAATATTAAGGTGCTCTAAAATTCTACTAGAATCTCTTTTAATTATCTACATGAAAAAAAATATCAAACTAGACTTATCTCAAGCCAATTTGTACAGTTTAATCTATAAAAATCACTGTTCATTTGGTAAATTCTAAAACTTCTAGTTTTCTTGGTTCAACTTTGAAAATTCGTATCTCTTAATGTACACATCCAATTGAGATAATCTACCTATCATTTTAAAGCTTGGGATGTGTATAATATGTTTACCAAGTTTTATAGCTTAACTCATACATTTGATGGGTCAAACTAGAGCTAGAAGCTAACTGCTTCAGGACCTGTGTTTCATCCATTAGACAATTCTTGCTTTAATTCTTTTTTATTGTTTTGGCATGCATGGCCTGGCCCTATCCTTTCCCATTCATTCTTATACATTTCTATTCATGCCATAAATATTCTAAACAAATAAAATGCATTATTGACATTCATATACATAATTTACATAATAGGAGAATTGTAGATAAATCCTTAACCAATCATTAACACCAATAATTCTCCACATTCTTTTCCTTCCTTCCCATGCTCTCCTTCATGCAATCATCGTGCATCATTGTCACACCTTACTATTAGATCCACTTAGGGTTTAATCAAAACTATTTTAGACCACATTGGATGGTCTTGGGCTTAAAAATCCATAAAAAAACGCTGATTTTTAGATTTTTACTGTTCATCGGGTAAAAATCTAATTTTCTGGCCCAACTTCAAGAATTCATAAATTAATATAGAAAAATCAAAATGGAGTGGTTAAAAATTTTATAAAAATATCTTTAAATTCTCTTTCAAGAAAAAATAATCTCATGAACTAATTCTATTTGAAAAAGTGTTAGGTTTTTGTGAAATTCACCTCTGTTCATTTGGCAAAAATCTGTTTTTCAATTCTGAACCTTAACTTTGAAAAATCATTAAAAATTGTGTAGTTGGCCATTTTTAACGTTCTACCTATCGATTTGAAGCTGAGCACGTGAACTTTAAGTATCCCAAATTTTGTGCAGAAATTCATTTGGAAACTTAATAAAATGTGGCTCTAAACTGGCATTCTGCTTAGGGATTACAGCTCCAACCATACATGCTTATACATAACCAGATATAAATATTTCCTCATGGTTCATCACCATATTTATCCTTGGATTTGTAGCCTCTCTTCTGATGATTTAATCCCTAAAATGTTAAGTTTCATATGGGGGATGAGATTTCAATGAAATCCCAGTAGCAAGATCAATCAATCAAAACATTAATATCCATCAATTACAAGCATTCAAACCTTTTGCTATTAATAGGGAACCACTTTACCTCATACATGTAGCACTCTAACATTCAATAGCCAAGGCACATAAAGCAAAGAGTATAGCTACACAATCATCATCATCATCATCATTTAGTTCAACCACATAATAGCACATGAAATTGCATAGCAATCAATGCAACACTCAACATTAAGGTCAATTAAATCTTACTACCTTAATCCAATGCTCTTTGATTTTCTTGTTCTCCTTTTTTGCTTCCACAAATGTCAAACCCTAACATGGCAATCCATAAAAAGGGCAGCAAGAATCATCAACCATTTCTCATAAAAATCAATAACATAATTCAAGTAACTCCTAAACCCCTTAAAGCTTCCATCTTTGTTCTTGAACTTTTAGAATTGGTTTTCATAAACCCTAAAAATTTCCTCATCCAACATGATTTTTCATGTAGATTCCAAATGTCTACTTGGATTTACCAAAAGAAAATTCTTTTTTTCAGTTTCAGCTTGGCCGAACCACTATGGTTTACTTTCCAAAAATTACAACTTTGATTTTATGGCTTCCAACTCTTGTCCTTTAGGTTTACCCTACACTATTTGTCATTTTGAACACAATGAAAGCCTCAAAACTTTGAAAAACACATCCTAGGGTCCAATTTTGGTCTTGGCCGAACCATACCTCTTGGAGTTCAACCATGAAAAACTTTTCAAAACAACACTAAACCACTTGCAACCACTAGGATCTGTCATGTTTTGAAGTGTTCTAGCAAGATTGAACAATAAAACTTCCTCCTCTGCAATATATATGTTTCTTCCAGCATCAAAAGAGAAGGAAAACTATGATTTTCAACCATACAACTTAAGTAAACAATCAAGGAATCATCTTAGAACAACTTACCAAGCTTGAATCTTAGTTAGAAGATCAAAGTAGCTTGCTTTTCTCTTGATTTCCCTTCAAGCTAACTCTTTTCTCTCTTGATCTCTCCTTGGCCGAACTAGTGATCTGATTTAGGGGGAGGATTACTCATTTAATGTGCACAAAATATCTCACCTACTAACATTAATGAGAAGCCAAGTGTCAAAAGCCTACCCCTTCTTGAAATTTCCCTCTTAATCACTTAATTCCAATTGTAATTAATTCCAAGGTCAAACTCTACTCCACTTGAGGCTTGACACTTGGAAGGCTTTAAATCCTCTCCATTAGGGGCTTGACACATGGCTAAATGTGAACCATTTGAATTGCAAGACTCTAGTCTTGCTTTATCGGTGCACTTTTACTTCGGGTTTAACTTCTTTTCTATAATTACAGTGCTCTGGCCTCTGTGATTATTTTCTGTCAGATCCATAAATTATTCTCCTCATTTTTATCTTCTCGAATTGCCCTCTTTGTCTCAAATTTAATTTCCCAATAATTAAATAAATAGGAAATCTTGGATACTTAAGGGTCTTCTTTTAATTCCATAATCTCTTATAATTCCTTGGGATATCATAGGAATTTTCTTGGGATTTTATTCTCCTTCCAATTATTTATTTGGAATTTTCCAAATAAAGGACCTTAAACTAGCTTAAATCACCTTTAAATTCCTTTGTAATTTCTCTAAGGGTAATTTGGTCATAAAACCAATTTTATAATCCCATATAATTTTCAAGGAACATTGTTCTTATTTTTTCTTAATTTTTTAAGGCTTGGAAATATTTTTCCATAATTATTCTTGACCAATTTTTCTTAATTAGTCAAACTTTTCATAATTAGCTTGGAAAACTATAATAATTATTTTCTACCAAAATTCTTCTATTTTCTCCTTGTCATTTTTGGCCTTTAAATATTTAAGAATATTTCTTATTCCTAATTACCATAGTACTGGATGTGACAATCATTAATTGACCTAAATAACTGGTTAGGAAGGAGTGAGATTCAGAAGAATCTCAGTAGCAAACAATAACCACTCAAACATACATGGCAAGCTTGGCATTTATAACATCCCAAGAAAATTGCTATGATATGCCAAGGAATTATAAGAGATTATAGAATTAAGAGACCTTCAAATGTCCAAGATTTTTCCTAATTCCTTTGAAAAATGAAAAATCACTGAAGAAAAGGAAATTAGTTTTCATTTTTATTTAATTATTGGAAAATTGATTTTGGGACAAAGTGGGCATTTTGGGAAGATAAAAATGAGGAGAATAAATTATGGATCTGACAAAAATAATTACAGAGGCCAGAGTACTGTAATTGTAGAAAAGAAATTAAACCTGGAGTAAAAGTATACTGATAAAGTGAAGACTAAAGTCTTACACTTTAAATGGCCCACATTTTCCCATGTGTCAAGCCCCTAATGGAGAGGATGTGAATTTGCCAAGTGCCACACCTCAAGTACAAAGGATTTTGACTTTTGGTAATTAATTTCATTTGGATTTAGTTAATTAAGAAAGAGAATGCAAGAGTAAAGGAGGGATTGACACTTGGATATTCATTTAATATGGTGGTTGGGATATTTTAAGCATTAAAGAGAGCTCTTCCTCCCCCTATTTTTAGATTTCCATTCAGCCAAAGAGAGAAGAGAGTGAAAGAGAGAGAGCTTAAAGTGTAAACAAGGAGAAAACAACCATCTTGGATCAAGTAAGCTTAAAGTTAAGGTTAGTAGTTGATTTTATGTTGCCCCTTGCTTGATTTCCTTGAGTTGTATGGTTGAAATTTCTGGTTTTCTTCCTTATTGGGTGCTGGATGAATTGATCTTTGAGTAAGGGAGGAAGTTTTGTTGTTAAACATAGTTAGAACTGTCACATCCAGCATTACGGTAATTAGAGATAAGAAATATTCTCAAATTATTGACGATTAAAAATGATAAAGAAAGGTCAAAGGATTTTGGTGGAAAATAATTACAGTAATTTTCCAAGCCAATTATAGGAAATTGACTAATTAAGGAAAATTGGTCAAATGTAAATAAGGAAAAATATTTCCGTGCCTTGGAAAATTAAGGAAAAATAGGGATAATATCCTTTGAGGGTTATATGAAATTATAAATTTGGTTTTATGACCAAATTACCCTTAGAGAATTTAAGGGTGATTTAGGCTAATTAAGGGATTTTATTTGGAAAATTCCAAATAAATATTTTAAGAGGAATAAAATTCCAAGAAAATTCCTATGAGATCCCAAGGAATTATAAGGAATTATAGAATTAAATGAAGACCCTGAAGTGCCCAAGATTTTTCCAAATAAATGTGAAAAGTGGAAAAATCCCTAAAGAGAAGGAAATTAATTTTCCTTTATATTTAATTATTAGGAACTTAATTTTAAGACAAAGAGGGGCAATTTGGGAAGATAATAATGAGGAGAATAAATTAAGGATCTGACAAAAAAAATTACAAAGGCTAAGCTACTGTAATTATAAAAAAGAAATAAAACTCATAGCCTAAAGTATACCGATAAAGCAAGATTGGTGTCTTGCAAATCCAAGGGATCCTATTGAGCCATGTGTCAAGCTCTTGAAGGAGAAAATTTGAATTAGCCAAGTGTCATTCCATAAATGGAGAGGATTTTGACTTTAGTAAATAATTTCATTTGGAATTATGTTAATTAGGAAAGAGGAATCAAGACTTAGTAGGGTAATGACACTTGGATTATCATTAAAGAGGGTGGTTGAGATATTTTGAGCCATTAATCAGCTCTTCTCTCTCCATTTTCAGACCCACATTTCGTCCAAGGGAGAAAAATAGAAAAAAAGAGAGAGTTTGAGAGGAAATAAGAAGAAATCAAGCACCTTTGATCATCCAAGCAAGGTTTCAAGGTTAGATCTTGGTTCTAGAGGTGCTCTTACTTTGTTTTCTTTCACTTTTATGGTTTAAAATCTGTCTCTTCCCTCTCTTAATGTGGACCGAACTGGTTGTTAAAAAAGGGGAAAGGAGTTTTGGTTTTTACACTTGCTAAGACACAACTATGCAAGCTAGGTTTTAGTGTTTGCAAGTGAGTTTAAGTGGTTTTAAAGCATTTTTTCATGGTTGTTGTTGTAAGAGTTCTTTTTGGCCAAGAGGTGAACTAGACCCTAGGATGAGTTTTTCATTGTTTAAAGGCTTCCATGATACTTAAAATGAGAAATGGTGTAGGGTAGACTAAAAGAAACAAGTGTTGGAAGCTTAAAAGCAAAGCTGAAAATTTTGGATCAAAACCTCTAGTGGTTCGGTCAGTTTGTTGCTGTAAGAAGCAGTTTTATTTTCATAAATCTAAGCCCATTTTTGGAATTTATATGAAAAACCATGTGGGGTTAAGTCAAGGTGTGATTTTTAGGGTTAAAGAGAACCAAGTCTAAAAGTAGTGAACAAAGGAGGGAGCTTTATGGTTCAAAAATCATTTTGATGTATGCTCTTGCTTTTTCATGGTTGGATAATGATTATGGCTGCCTTTGTTGATGGATTATATGGTTAGGGTTTGATATTTGTCAAGGGAAAGAGGAGAAGGAAGAAAAGCTAAGACTTTTGGAGCAAAGTAGTAAGTTAAACCTAGCTACTACCACTAACTAGCATTGTTGATTATTGTATGGTTAATTACTATTATTGTGGTTGAGCTTTCTTGATTGTTATGTGGCTGCTCTTTATAGTATCTTGCTTTGGCCTTTGCATGTTTGAATTTGCCAATTGATAAGCATGTTAGTTCACCAATAGTAGCTAATATGATGATGCATAATAATGATGCTTGCTTGGTGTTATAGTTGGTTAATTTGCTATTGGGATTTTCAAAAATCTCATCCCCCAAAAATAATGTAACATTTTAGGGTCTAAATCCTCCAAAGGAAAGCTACAGATTGAAGGCTAATTTTTGGGGTTTAGCCACAAAATTCGTGAGCTCATTTTGGTTATGTAAATATTAAACTAATAGTGCTGGAAGCACACTGACACTGACTGGTTCACATGACTTTTTGATTATACTCCTGAATGCGTTTAATCATGAAATTTAGTATGATGAAAGATAACATCCTGAGCTTCAATTTGATAGCTAATACGTTAAAAATGACCCAGTATACGATTTATAATGATTTTTCAAATTAATGGTCAAAATCTGGGAATCAGGGTTTTTGGCAAATGGACAGTGTTGCTTTTCTCAAAAACCTGACGCTTTCTCATAAAGAATTGGGCAATAAGATTATTTTTCCTTGAAAGAGGACTTAAATATTTTAAGTATAATTTTGAATCACCCCAATTGGACTTTTGTAGAATAAGTTATGAATTTTTGAAGTTGGGCCAGAAAAACTGGATTTTTACCTGATGAACAGTAAAAATCCGAAAATTAGCGTTTTTTGTGGGAAAAAGAGAGCCCAAGACCATCTAATGTCGTCAAAAATGATTTTGAAAGGAACCTAAGACAATATAATAGTAAAGTGTGACAAGAACACTATGATTTAAGGTGGTTACAAGTGGTTTGGTGATGTATTGGAAAGATTTCTTTATTGAAACTTAAGAGGTGCTGCTTGGTCACTTTGAATCTGGAAAAAGGAGATGTATTTTCTTAAATCCAAGTATATATTTGGAATCTACATGAAAAACTATGTAGAATGAACCAACAGAGAATTTTTAGGGCTAAGGAAGCAAGCTCTAAAAATTTAAGAACAAAGATGGAAGCTTTCAATGGTTTAAAGAGTTGTTTAAGTTATGTTGTTGATTTTTATGTGGAATGGTTAGTAATCTTGCTGCCCCTTTTGTGGTTATCATGTTAGGGTTGACATTTGTGAAGGAAAGGAAGAAAAACAAAGAAAGCACAAGTCTTTGGAGCAAGGTAGCAAAGTTTACCCTGACTACTAACATTAATTTTGTATTTTTGATTATTCTATGATTAATTGCTATTATATGGATGAACTTTCTTGATTGTGATGTGGCTGCTCCTTGCACTTTATTGCCTTGGCTTTTGCATGATTGAGATTGCCAAATTATAAGAATGTTAGTTCTCCAATGGTAGCTAATTTAGTTATGCATAATAATGATGCTTCTTGATGATATAGTTGGTTAATTTTGCTATTAGGATTTCTTGAAATCTCATCCCCCAAATATAATCTAACATTTTAGAAAAAGCTGTAGATTCAAGGTTAATTATTGTGCCAAACCATAAAATTTTTTTGACTTTTGGTTATTTAATTATTCTGTTTGTTCAATGATGTAATCCTAACTGCACCGTCAACTTGGAGTGACATTTTGACTAAGTTCTTGAACAATTTAAATCACAAAATTTGGCATGAATGCAGATCACATCTTGAGCTTAATTTTGACAGGTAGCACATTAAAAATGGCCAACTACACAATTTTTGGTGATTTTTCAAGTTTAAGGTTCAAAATCTAGAAAAGGAATTTTTACCAAAAAGATAGTGGTGACTTCCATAAAACTCTGACACTTTCTCAAATGGAATTGTTCACAAGATTATTTTTTCTTAAAATATCATTCAAAGATCTTTCTATAGAATTTTAAACCACTCAATTTTGATTTTTCTAGATTAAGTTATGAATTTTTGAAGTTGGTACAGAAAACTAGAAATTTCTAAATGAATAGTGAATTTCTGAAAATCAACTTTTTTTTTGAAATTTTTGAGCCCAAGACCATTCAATGTGGTCTGAAATAGTTTTAATTGAACTTTAAATTGACCTGATAGTAAGGTGTAATATATTGGGCCTGGAAGAGAGCCCAATTTCGTGACTCGCTGCCCACATAAAGAAATTAATTAAGTAAAATTCAAAATTCGTGGATAATGTTGGAAATTTCTAGTAAAAAGACGTGTATAGTTGGATTGAAGACATGTGGCTTGATGACATAAGCATGATGTCATCAAGATGATATAATTATGATGTCATAGGACACTTGTCATCACAAGATGAAATGGAAAAATAGATGGTCAAGATTAAGCTACATATTTTTAATATCAACGGCTAAGATTCAATCTTGTTTTCTATAAATACCCCCTCCCCACCCCTCATTTCGTCCAAGGTCATGGAAACCATAGAGAAGCTCTTGCAAAATCAATTCTAGAGAGAGAAAGGCCAAGTGACCCATGCAAGATCAAGCTCTAAAACAAGCTATGTTTATGGTTTTTGATATAGTTTTCACTACCCTTATTGTTAATGAGCTTGATTATGGATTTTAATGATTTTTTGGAGCTTGAAACCCTAGGGGGCATGCTGTACAAAATTTTTAAGGATAGAAGAAGATAAAATTGATGTTAGAATAATGTTTAAAGGCTCGAAAGAAACAAAAATCAAGTGGCTTTATGTTGAAATTGGTTAAATTTCATGATTATATAACTTAAGTAATATTTTGGTCAAGGGTGGTCTGGGGGGAAGGAGTTTGATTTTGATTATTTTGAGCTTGGAAATAGACTATACATGCAAAATTGTGTGGGAATAGCATGTGGAATTAATTTTAGAAAGGTTGAAAATCAAGCTCGAAAGTTAGAAGCTAATACAGCTCAAAGAAAACAAAGTATTGATGTTGCTCTAATGAATGAATGGGAATGATGTGTTGATGTGATTGAGATCAAATTGTTTATACTAATTGATGACTTTTTCCATATTTTTTTAATACTTTTTAGCTCATTTTAATGATATTTGTGCTTAATTGAGATTGAGGGTCTTTGTTCTGAGTTAGTGTTATTTGAGGGTAAAATTGTCATATTTATTCATTAATTGGATTTAATTAATTTCTGGGACAATCGATACCTCAAACCATTATTTTTTATTTCAAGACACTCAAGAAGAAGAGCCAAGAGTGAAGATCAAGGAAGTCCAGCACACAAGAAGGATTAATGCCTCTGCCAGGTTTCGTCACGGCCAACTTTGTCTTCGCTGCGGTGAAGACACTACTTCAGCAGAAGTGCTCTCGGCCAAGGTTCACCATGGCAAACCCCTCAAATCAGCAACCCAGACCTGAACCATTTTCAAAAATTTTACCTACCTACTCTCATAAACCGACCCAATACACCTCATTACCAATTTAGAAACCCTATTTTCGTGTAAATGACATCATTCATTCAGACACCAGCCCCCATCTTCGTTCTCTCTCATATTTCTCTCATCTAACCCTAATTTCTTCCATTTTTCACTGTCAAACCTCCACTATGGGAAGCTCAGATTCATTCTTAGTTGAGATGCTTTAGATTTCTATGAGTGGCTAGGCGTTTTCCTTCCTCTTGAAGGTGTAGCAATGGCTAGAGTTCAATAAGCTAAGAAGTGGAGTAGTTTAATCCTAGTTCATGCTATGAATTTATGAGTTTCTAGGTTTAGGATTTGTATTTTGTAGCTGAACTACTTGATTATAGTTGTAATCAGCTTGGATTTTCATATGTGTAGTGAATTGATTATTGTAGAACTTTGAGCTTAAATATGTGAAGTCTCATATATGTTAGTTGTAATCTTTTGATTCTCTTTACTCTTGCACAGTTGTGTTTTGATATTAAGACGATTTTGATTGCATTTGACCTGTTGCATTAATCAATTTTTCTATGCACACTAAGAGCACTTAACGGGATCTCAAGAAATGAAGTTCATTTATTAAAATTCTGGACTCAAAGAGTACTTTGAGGTTTATCAATTCGAAACTTCGTGATTTCTACTCCCATATCAATTGATTTTGAACTATGACAGCCTGAGCACACTTTCAAGAGGAACTTAATTATCATTTGGTTATTGTCTACCTGCATTCATCACTTATTCCCTAAAATCCAAAAAATTTATACACATATTTTGTTTACCCTTCATTCAATTCACTCAATGATTTCGAAAAAAACCAAAACCCCCTGTTTATATTCCAGTTTGCATTGCATGACATTTAAACTAATTTAGTTCTATTTCGCTAAGGCTCCGTTTAAGTGAGACAACCCGAGGTTGCACCCTATAGTGCAAACAATATTCTTCTTAAAAATATTTATTTGGAATTTTCCAAATAAAAGACCTTAAATTAGCTTAAATTATCCTTAAATTCCTTTGTAATTTTTCTAAGGGCAATTTGGTCATAAAACCAATTATATAACCTCATATAATTCTCAAAGAATATTATTCTTATTTTTTCTTAATTTCCTAAGGCTTGGAAATATTTTTCCATAATTATTCTGGACCAATTTTCCTTAATTAGTCAAACATTTCATAATTTACATAGAAAATCATACTAATTATTTTCCACCATAATTCTTCTATTTCTCCTTATCATTTTTGGCGCCTTAAATGTTTAGGAATATCCTTATTCTTAATTGTCATGTTCCTGGATGTGACATTTCTCCCCCTTAAATAAATTTCGTCCTCGAAATTTAAAGTGTAACCTAATGGAAAGTTCAAGATACTTTTTTTTTCACTTTAGTGTCCATCTCCTATGTGGCTTCTTTAAGAGAAAGACCTTTCCAGACTACTTTAACCCATGGAATCTACTTCTTCCTTAGTTGTTTGGTCGTTTGATTAATGCTTCACTCTAGTCCGCCTTAAAAGACAGGCTGTCTCGGAGCACAATGTCATCATAGCTTATGACATGTGTTGGGTCTAGATGGTACTCCTTTAATTAGGAGGCATAGAAGATATCATGAATTTGATTCACATTCAGGGGAAGGACCAACTTGTAAGCTACTAGTCCAGCATTGGACAAAATTTGAAATGGTCCAATGTACTTTGGACTCAATTTCTTAGTCTTTAGGGATCGACTGACTCCTGTTGTTGGTGACACTTTGATCACTAACCTCAAACTCTAACGGTCTCCTTCAAGCATCTGTGTAGCTCTTTTGTCTACTTTGAACTATTAGGAGTCTTTATTGAATGGCCTTGATTTGTTGAGAGGTCTGATCCAATGTATCAAGACCATAAATACTTCTTTTACTGAGTTTCGTCTAGCACAAAGGAGATCTACACTTCCTCTCATAGAGTGCTTCGTATGGTGCCATTTCGATATTTGAGTGAAAACTATCATCTTAAGTGAATTCAGCTAACGTTAGGTACATATCCTAGTTACTGCCGAAATCAAGCACATATACGCGTAGCATATCTTCTAACGTCTGTATCGTTCTCCGTGTTTGCCCATTTGTCTGCAGAGGGTAAGCTATACTAAATTTGAGAGTAGTGTCCATTTCTTTTGTAAGGACCTCCAAAACTTTGAGTAAATCTCGGGTCAGGTCTAAAACAATACTGTTGGGGATACTAAGTGGCCTAACAATTTCCTTAAATTTATCTTCCATTTTTGCTAGACTTAGTGCATTCTTGCCAAAATGGCTAACATATCTGACTTTTGCACCCGCTTACATTACTTCCCAAGTTCATCCTTCCTTGGGCTACTCTTGCCCGAGCACGCTTAACTGAATAGTGTTGATGGGAATCTGAGGCACTGATGCTGGTAGGCCCAACCCTTGTACTTTATGTAACATCCCAAATTTTAGCTCATAGATACAAGTAATAGCACAAGGAAAGGATGATTGGTAAGTCCAATGCAACGAAAGTCCTGGAGATTCCTTGGAAGGAAAAAGAGATTTTCCAAGGCAAATGTGTAAAACAATAGTGTTCGAGACTAAAAAATGAGGAACTGGAAGCGACTAAGGGCCAGAGGTCATGCCAGAAACTTGCAAGAGATGGTTTCGAAGGTTAGGCCTAAGGAGGGACCAAATTGCAAAGAAAGAATTCCTAGGCTAAGTAGGGACCTAATTGTAAATAATAAAAGTTCTGGTCAGCCAATGCTCAGAGTTAGCAAAAAGGGCCCAAATGACTTAGAAAATTCCAGAAAAATGAGAATAGGATCCCAGAGCCGATATAAGGCTAGAAATGACAGAAATGCCCTGAAGTCGTTCTAGGGTTTTGGACAATTTGAGATACTAACTCAAATTGAATTATTTAAGCTATGAGACGGCCTCAAATAACCAGGAAAAACTGGGAAACAGTAGTTGAGGAATTTACACAGATTGTAAAATTAATTCCGTCCCCAGAAACTGACAAGGTTAGCTTTAATTAAATTTAAAGCCTATTTATACCCTACTCGGGGAAAGTCAAAATAGCTGTCTAGAGTTTGACTTTTGACCCAAGAAAAATTAGAGGAATTTCCTGTAATAAAAGGGACAAAATGAAACCCAGAGATAGATTAATTGAGTTACGAGCCAATAGAAAGAATTCAGGGAAGGTAACCCCGATTAAGTATTATTTAATGATATTTTTGGGAAAAGGAGAACAAAATATCTAAAAGCATCATGACGGCGCTGAGTCAGCATGCTGAGTCACCAAATGCAATCATGACACCTACGAGTCATCATGCTGAGTCACCAAATGTAATTATGACACCTACGAGTCATCATGCTGAGTCAGCAGAAGATATTTATGTATAACATAAAAATCAGAACGCAGTACGGGAATATTTTTTTATAGTCCTTTGTCTACCCGTTATAGTGAAATCTCTACTGCGTGACTCAGTAAGGTTAAGTAGCCTGTCAGTAGAGCTAATTATTTTCATCTATGCTCCTCTAAGATGGCGTCATATATGTACTTAATTAAGATGAGAAAATGGTGCTAGAACATGTCCCAGTGGTACCAGGTTAGTCAGACTCAAAAAAGTACCTGATACGGTGCAGAATGGAAAAATAGGTAGAGGAATGCCTAAGGGCTATATTTTACATGAATTTTATATTAATTTCTTCCCTATTTTAATGCCAAAATGATGAAAGAATATGGAAGAGTGTATGGTTAGATCGTAAAAGAAGGTGTTACGTGTACGGTTGGATGCAAGACACGTGTACAATCGGATGCAAGACACGTGTGCGATTGGATTAAAGACATGTGGCTTGATGATGTAAGCATGATGTCATCAAGATGAGGTAAGCATGATGTCATAGGACACGTGTCATCCCAAGATAAAAGGAGAAAATGGACAGTCTAGATCAAGCCGCGTATTTTTAAGATCAACGGCCGAGATTCGATCTTGTTTTTTATAAATACCCCTCCCCTCCCTCTTATTTCGTCCTAAGCCATAGAAACCTTGGGGAAGCTCTTGCAAAATGGTTTCTAGAGAGAGAAAGAAGAGGGAGAAAGAAAGGCCAAGTGGTTCCAAGCCAAATCAAGCTCTAAAACAAGGTATGTGTGCTTTTTGATGTAGTTTCTACCTCCCTTGTTATTTTTGAGCTGGTGGTTAGTTTGATTGGACTTTTGATGATTGAAATCTTATGAGGAGGTGCTGCACGAAATTTATTGGAATAGGAGAAGATGATATGGATGTTAAAACCATGTTTAAAGGCTTGGAAACAACAAGAATCAAGTGGTTCTGTGTTGATTTTGCAAGAAATCCAACTTTCCCTTAGTTTGAGTCTGTTCAGCCTTGACTGTTCAGAATGGTTAGGATTGGATTTTGATTGTTTTGAACTTGGAAATAGATTCTACATACAAAATTATGTGGGGATCATATGTGGAAATAATTTTAAAAAGGTTGGGACTGAAACTCAAAAGTTAGAGTTCAAGTATGATCAAGAAAGAATCAAGTAGAGATAAGTTGATGACTTGATTCTAATAATTGTTTTGCATCATGTATTGATGTGTTTAGGACCTTGGAACATCCAAGAGGATGTTTAATGGTGTTGACCGAAAATCCATAGGGTTGGAAAGACAAGGGAATCAAAGGAAAAGCAAGATGAAAGCTATGTTACAAGGTAGTAAACTTACCTATATTGTGTGCTTGATATGTATGCTTGCATGATGTGGTTGTATTTCCATGATGTGACTAAGCTATGATGAAATGTTTACAAAGTTATATTTGCAAGTTTATGTTATGTTTTTCCTTGGCAATATGTTATGGAAGCATGAAATGCTTTAGCTTACTTTCCATGGCATTCATGTGTTAATGTTATAACATGTCATGCATGTCCATTATGTCTTGCATGCTTACGGGTAGTGTTTGCTACTGAGATTCTCCTGAATCTCACCCCTCCCTAACCAACCATTTAGGTCAATCAATGGTGGGCAATAATGGCATGAGAGGCAAGGAGAAGAAAGTGGAGAATTATTGACGTTAATGACTGATGTTATTATTTAATGTGTAATTCTCCTACTATGTAATTTATGTTATGGATGCCAATGATGTCATGTATTTAATTACAATGTTTATGGAAGAAATAGAAATGTATGAGGATGATTGGGAAAGCATAAACCCAATTTATGTATGCCACAAAACTAGAAAGAATTAAAGTAAAAAGAGGTTAAGGGATAAAACGTAGGTCATGGAGTAGTGAGTTTATAGCTCCAGTTTGACCTATCAAATGAATGAGTCAAGCCACAAAATTTGGCAAGTTATAGTACACATCCCAGGCTTTAAGATGAGTACTATATCACCTTAATTGTATGTGTACACACGGAGATATGGATTTTCAAAGTTAAGGTAGAGAATTTGGGAGTTTCAGAATTTACCAAATAAATAGTAATTTTTATTGATTAAACTATATAAATTGGTCATGGATAAGTCCAGTTTGATATTGTTCCCTTAAAGAGAATTGAAGGAGCTTTCTGTAGAATTTTAGAACACCTCAATACGATTTTTATGGAATTAGTTATGATTTTTCAAAATTGGACCTGAAATAGGAAGTTAAACAGTGAATAGTAATCCGAGTATTTATGTTGAAATTTTAAATCCACGGGCTTGTGTCATGACCTGCTTGAACCATAACGCTTAATAATGCGCACTCTGAGGGGTTAAAGGTAGGATGTTTCATTTTTGGTATCAGAGCAAAGGTTCTGGCAATTGTTTAAACAGAACAGAGGCTCTGGTAAAGATTTTGACAAAGGTATAATACAAAGGTATAAGCAGAGTACTGGTTCAAGCAAAGCCCAGTATGAGTGAAATCTGTAACATCCAAACTTTTGGGCCTAGAAGTACTAGAAATAGCCTGGATTTAATAGGCTATTAGACTCCTTTAGAACAGAAGTCCCAAAGATGAGAAAGGAAGGCAAAGCAGTTTCAGGGACTAAACTGCAAAGTAAAAGTTTTAAGGGGCTAAAGTGTAATCAAAGTTAGAGAGAGAAAAGAGACTAGATATAGGCCAAAGGTTAAGCTAGAAGCCTCAAAGAGAGGACTATATGAAGCTAAGTCTAAGCAGGGACTAAATCGTAAATTCAGAAAGTTATGACCAACATGGATAAAAATGGAAGAGTACACAGAGAATTCCAAGAAAATCCCAAAAAATGAAAAATAATATTCTAAGGCTCTTCTGTGATGAGAAAAGACAAAAATACCCCTGAGGCAGCTTAAATGGAATTTATAAGGTTATAGCTGGTAAAAAGTATACCGTTTGAGGTGATTATTTAAAATAGCAAGAGACCTCAAAAATATATACAAAAATGAGATTAAATGGTTGAAAGGTTGTACTAATTTATAAAATTAGTCCCGCAACCAAAAGGCCAGTCGAGTGGCTTTAATAAATTAAAAAGCCGATTATGCCGATAAAAGGGCATTTTAGTAAATGAATTTTTATGCAAGGCTAAAAGGAAGTGTTATGGCCTAAGAAAATTCATAGATACTCTCTAGAATTAAAAGAAATTTATGGAGTAGGCAGAAGAACTTTCTGAGCTCCAGAAAGCCATAAAGAAAGCCGGAGAAATGTGGGCTAAGTAAATTTGGAGGAAACTTAGGAAACAAGTTTGATCCAACGGCTAGGATGTAATCTCCTTTCTCCTTCACCACTTTTATGACACTTGGCATCTTCTAGAAGTTTGAGGTAAGCATGATGCAAGAAGATGATGCAATGATGATGTAAAAGTTAACTTAAAGTTCCAAAATTGCCCTTACCCTTTCTATTAGCCACCAAGGGCATTTTGGTCCATTCAAGCCAAATTTTTGGCTATAAATAGGCACTCCCTCCCCTCAAATCTAATTTTGAAATTTTTTATGCTTATAGTACACTCTGTGAGCTTTAAATCCATGGGTAGAACACTTCATTTGGATATGTGTACGATTTATGGTGATTTTTTAAAGTTAGGGTTTGAAATCTAGAAACAGTGTTGAACCTTTGAAAGAGTGTCGATTTCCGTACAATTTTGGTACTGTTCAGAATAGAATTGGTTCTTGAAACTATTTTTCCTTTAAATTTAAATTAAGGTTCAGTGAGACTTGGAACCACTCAGTTTTGATTTTCCTAGAATTAATTATGAATTTTCAAAGTTGAGTAAAAATTCTAGAATTTCTGTGTGAACAGTACCCGCGAACCAAAATTTCCAGATTTGGTATTCTTGAATCTAAGGCCATCTAAAGTATTCCTAATTGACAAGAAATGGATCATAAGGATGGGAAATAATGAGATTTAGGTTAGAAAAGCTAGAAAGGAAACCTTAAGACTAAGAGAAAGGGTTGAGGTTCAAGAGAGCTAGTCTTGAACTTTATGTAATCTAGTGGTCCTAATGGATTGTATGATCAATGTGACTATGTTTAGGACCTTTAGAACATCCAAGAGGATGTTTGGTGATGTTGACCGAATGCCCACACGGTTGGAAAGTCAAGGGAGTCAAAGGAAAAGTAAGAGGAAAGCTTGAGGTGCAAGGTAGTGAACTTACCTATTGTCATTGCTTGATGTTGTATGCTTGTGTGTTGCCGTGTACATGTTATTGAATGTTATTGTGACATGTTTTAGCTGTTGTAATTGCTATTCATAATGAGTAGATTATGTCTCCATGGCCATACATCAAGAAGTTAGCTTTGAGCATGCTAATATGTCACTAAATAACAAGAGAATAAACAAGTTACGTGTAGTGCATTAGCATCCATCTAGCATGATTATGTGGTATTATTTGCTACTGAGATTCCCCTAAATCTCACCCCCTCTCTAATCAACCATATAGGTCAATCAATGATGGGTAATAATGGCATGAGAAGCAAGGAGAAGAAAGTGGAGAATTATTGATGTTAATAAATAATAGGGTTAAGGTGCAATTTTAACAACAAAGTTTTCCCGAAAGAGCACTGGGCACCATAAAGTTTATTTGGGTGCAAAAATATACATGAAGTTGTCAAAAGGGAGCATCTGGCACCATGCCGTTAATGTCTGTCAGTTTACGTTAGAGGGGCCCAGAAAGTCAGTTTTAAGGTGCATTTTTAACAACAAAGTTTGCATCAAGGGGCATTAGGCACTATGAAATTTATTTGGGTGTAAAAATATACATGAACTTTGTAAAAGGAAAAAAATAACAAAATTCTTCAACCTCCATAAACATCCATTAATTTTATTCTTTTTGGTCTCACCAAATGTTATATTTTCTCTCTGTAAATTTTCACTTCCAAGCCAATCCATCTTTCTCTCATCATAGTCAACACGCACACTCTCTTTGTCATGTTGTTTTCTGAGCCTCCAAGCCTTTTATATGTATTTAAGCAAAACACATCTTTCCCTTCTAGGATATGAGGTTCACTACTTGCACCCGAGTACTACCTCCAGTCCTTAATATACGATCCAATGGACTAATTTGAGGAGATTAAAATAAATAAATAAATTACTTTAAATATTATATTATTTATTTATTTGACGCAATAGCATATAGTACATGATCTCTCTAAAATATTTATATGCATCATTAAATTATATATTAGTTTACAAGCCAAGAAAATTAATTTGGAGAAAAAACAATAAATATAATATTTTAAAGTAATTTATTTATTTATTTTTAATCTCCTCAAATTAGTCCATTGCATCCTATATTAAGGACTGGAGGTAGTACTTGGATGCAAGCAATCAACCTCATATCCTAGAAGGGAAAGATGTGTTTTGCTTAAATACATATAAAAGGCTTGGAGGCTCAGAAAACAACATGACAGAGAGTGTGTGCGTGTTGACTATGATGAGAGAAAGATGGATCGGCTTGGAAGTGAAAATTTACAGAGAGAAAATATAGCATTTGGTGAGACCAAAAAGAATAAAATTAATGGATGTTTATGGAGGTTGAAGAATTTTTTTTTCCTTTTACAAAGTTCATGTATATTTTTACACCCAAATAAATTTATGGTGCCTAATGCCTCTTGATGCAAACTTTATTGTTAAAAATGCACCTTAAAACTGACTTTCTGGGCCCCTCTAACGGTAAACTGACGGACATTAACGGCATGGTGCCAGATGCTCCCTTTTGACAACTTCATGTATATTTTTGCATCCAAATAAACTTTATGGTGCCCAGTGCTCTTTCGGGAAAACTTTGTTGTTAAAATTGCACCTTAACCCTAAATAATATTATTATTCATTGTGTAATTCTCTTACGATGTAATTTATGTGTATGGATGCATATGATGCCATGTAATTAATTATAATGCTTATGGTATGTATAGAAATGTATGAGCATGAATGGGAAAGAGAAAGCCGATGTTATGTATGCGAACGAAATAAAAAGAATTAAAGTAAAGAGATGTTAAGGGATAAAACGTATGTCTTAGAGCAGTGAGTTTGTAGCTCTAGTTTGACCTACCAAATGAAGGAGTCAAGTCACGATATTTGGCAGACTCATCATACACATCCCAAGCTTTAAAATGAGAGGTAGATCATCTCAATTGGATGTGTACACAAGGAGATAAGAATTTCCAAAGTTGAGGTACAGAATCTGGAAGGTCCAGATTTTATGAAATGGACAGTAATGTTTATTAATTAAACTGTATGAATTGGGCAAGGATAAGTCCAATTGGATATTTTTCCCTTAAAGAACATCGAAATATATTTCTGTAGAATTTTAGAACACCCTAATATGATTTTTATGGATTTATTTATGAATTTTTGAAGTTGGCCCTGTAATATGAAAATCAAACAATGAATAGTAACCCGAGTAGTTATGTTGAAATTTGAAATTCACGGGCTTGTGTTGTGATCTGCTTGAACCATAACACTTATGAATGCGTGCTCTGAGGGATTAAAGGTAGGACATTTCAAAATCCTTATCTAGGAAAGTAATGGGTTACCAAGATTAGTCCAACTAAGGTTATGAAATTAAGGTGACTTCTCTAGGGGAAATGGATATAGAGGGGAGTAAGGAATAACAGAAAGTAACCTAAGAGATAGGTAGTCGCTATTAAGAGACTCCCCCTCAGGAGAGTAATGGTTGAGCTGAGAAAGCTTAACTGGGGTATGAGTCAAAGTCAAAAGACTCTCCCAGAGGGTAATGGCTAAGAGTACAGTGAGCCAGTCAGGGGTATGAGTTAGTGCCCCAGTAGGGGAACCAAGTGGCAACCTAAACTCTAAGTCATCGATATAGCCTCGATAGAGGCAAGGTAATCGGACAAGTTGTTTAAGGTTTGTTCAAATCCCTGAATAGAGGTAAAAATCTCTAAGGGATAGTAAACCAAGAGGGACAGAGATTAGATGATAATGAATGAAGAGTCAATGATGACCTTGGTGCCTGAGCTAGATACCATATAATAAGGTGATTAAATGTTCACTGTGTGATGTGATGAGGGTGTGGTGATCAATACCTGACCATAAGAATAATTGGTCAAGAGGTAAAGAAAGTTAGAAAGAATAAAGTCAGGCACGATCCCTCTTGAGGATAGATTTGAACAGAAATAGATGAGAATGTAAAAGTTGATGGTTGTACTGGGAACTGATTTATAGAGAGAGATGAGTAAGTTCTCAAAGATGCTTAGAGCCTGATAATGTGTAGATACTTGATAACGTTAGGGACTAAATAGTACTCTTTTGTGTCCCTAAGGCATCTATGAGAAGTATGACCATAGCACCCAGGCCAGTAGGGAATCTAAGAGATGAGATCCCTACAGATAAATGCCATTGCCCGAATGATCGAAAGGGTAGGTTAAGAGGCTCCCTTAATAGGGATTTGGCATATAAGAATGTGCCAGGACGGAGATTAAATAACAAGAAGGTCTTGGCCATAGAATATCTCTCAAATTGGGAGGTGGTTATCCGACGCAGAGTTGACGCTACTCTGTCAAGAGCAAACTGTCCTCTGAAGAGAAGGAAGGGGAAACTGTTATGATGGGGTTGATAACATTATGAAGGTAACAGTGCGTCCTCTCGAAGTGGTAGAGTTGACGTCGTACCTGTGAGAGTGTTATGTCCTCCATTAAGGCTGGGATAGTGGTTGAGGTGACGTGCTCTGGTGTGAGCAATACATCCTCCCACAGGAAGGAGTAATAATGGCCAATGTAAGGCTCGCGAAGTTAACCTTACCCCAATGAGAGTGAGATTGGCCAATAGTGATGAAAGGATAGAATATCTGAGGAAATAATGAAAAATGATTTTACAAGACCTCTCCCTGCAAGATGAGAAAGGGAATCGTAAGGCGTGGCAAACTGTCATGGATATAATGATAAGCCTGGAAGGCCATAGAGGTGAACAAATAGCCTAGAGAATTACAGGGACAAAATGACAGGGAAATGGCCTGAGGTAGCTAAAAGTTAAGGGAAAAGGATGAATGATTCCAGAGTTGGTGGAAAGGATTGAGTAAAGCCTAAGAAGGTAATATTGGTGTTTGTGATCAGTTTTGGGGAATAATCAGTCAAGTTACTCGCTGAGGATAGGTGACTTATTCTTTAACTCAGCCCACTAGTCTAAAGGCTCCTAAAGAGTGGAATATGGCTTGGGTAGAATATGAAAGAATCCAGGGTCACAATGGATCTGAAGAGGCTTACGGTAGAGCGTAATAGCTCCCAAGGTCGCAGTAGACCAAGCCTAAGGGAATGTTGCTGAGCCATGAGGGTAGTGTCCTTTGTATCTCTTTGGAGCGGGAGAATGAGATGACCGGGGATGAGTTTAAGATGGGGAAACCTTCTCAGATTGGTTACCTAGTACAGAGAGAGTACCCTTGACTTTTTCCACAGATATTGTTATTATTAATTAGACTGAGCTCAATTCTTTTCTAGTCAACAAAGAAAGGTGAGGAAAGTAAGAATTAAGGGAACCACAGGCTGTAAATCCTGAAGGTTACGCATTCAAGCAAGTCATGTGTGAAATCAGAATGTAAAAGAAAGGGAATAGGCCTTTAAGATAAAGTATGAGAGGGTCTAAAATATGAAGATACAAGAAGTACCTAGAGAAGATATGATAAGGGAAACCCAGAAAGCCACGATATGATGAGACACCTTAAGAAAAGGCATGATGTTAAGGCACAACGTTGAATATATATGCCTACGGAATGAAAGACGTGTAAGAACACGAAAAGCATTCGTGTAAATGCCCAAGGGCATAAGAACTTGTGAGATTAAGTGAAAGTTCATGAGATTGAAGTACGAAACCTAAGGCTAAGGTGGGGCCAAGAAAGCAAAAAGTAGAATCTGCAGGTCGAAAGTGAGAGCCAAAGAACATTCTCCCTAAGGAACCTCCTAGGAAAAGTAAAGGTTAATGTTTAATCTTGAAATTTCGAAGATGAAATTTTTATAAGAGAGGGAGAAATGTAACATCCCAAATTTTGACTTATAGATACAAGTAATAGCACAAGGAAAGGATGATTACTAAGTCCAATGCAACAGAAGTCCCGAAGATCCCTCGGAAGAAAAAGAAGTTTTCTAAGGGCAAATGTGTAAAACAATAGTTTCGGGGACTAAAGAATGACGAACTGGAAACAACTAAGAGCCAGAGGTTATGCCAGAAACTTGCAAGAGATGGTTCCGAAGGTTAGGCCTAAGGAGGGATTAAATTACAAATAAAAGATTCCTAGGCCAAGTAGGGACCTAATTGTAAATAATAAAAATTCTGGTTAGCTAATGCTTAGAGTTAGCGAAAAGGGCCCAAATGACTTAGAAAAATTCCAGAAAAATGGGAACAGGATCCCGGAGCCGATGTAAGCCTAGAAATGACGGAAATGCCCTGAAGTCATTCTAGAGTTTTGAGCAATTTGAGATGGTAACATAAATTGAATTATTTAAGCTATAAGACAGCCTCAAATAATCAGGAAAAACTGGAGAACAATAGTTTAGGAATTTACACATATTGTAAAATTAATTCCGTCCCCAGAAACTAACGAGGTTAGCTTTAATTAAATTTAAAACCTATTTACACCCTATCCGGGGGAAAGTCAAAATAGCCGTCTAAGGTTTAACTTTTGGCTTAAGAAAAATTAGAGGAAATCCCCATGATGGAAGGGAAAGAATGAAACTCAGAGACAGATCGACGGAGTTATGAGCCAGTAGAAAAGAATTCGGCAAAATCGACTCTAATTAAATATTATTCAATTAATTAAGTCACTAAGGAGAGAGGGATGATATATTCCTTTCTCTATAAGTATACCTTGATAAGATTAAGTTAAGAGTCAATGGAAGATACATTGGCAATGCTCAGAAACCCAGAAGGGAGCTGGATCGACAATGTCGGGTCCTTTAAGGGTCAAAATGGGAAATTTATAAAAAATTCTCAAAATTTTCCTAAAAATAGAAAAATGATAAACTAGGGGTTTTTGAATCTTATATGATGTTTTGGGAGTGAAAATAACCCAAAATAAATTATTATGACATTTTCTCAAAAATAGTAATTTTTGAAGAAAATAGTGAAAATTAAGGAAATATAATTATTTTAATTATATAAGGGCCTCAATAATTCAAGGAAAAATATGGGTAAGTTCCTTGGGAATATATGTGAATTTCTAAAATTTTTTCCAAGCATTGGAAATGAAGGAAATAATTTATGGGGAATTTACTTATGAAATTCTATCGGTAAAAGCCTGATTTTAGAGAAAATGTGAAATAAATAGTTAGAGGTTATGAAAAATCCCTAAACTTCCCATATCATACTTTTATATTAAATTGTATTTTTCATGGAAATAAATGAATTTTTGGAGGCCCCGACCTATTTCTCCTAATAAAGGCCTAAAAGGAGCAAATCGGGTAAAGGATTACGGTTGGGATTGAACTAGATTAATCCCATTGCTTCCTAACCAGATTTGGGGCACTTAGTTAGCCCAAAGAATCAGAGGATTTCGTGCTCTCTAAGCCCATGCACATGGTCAAGTTGGTTTGGATAAGGTTAAATCATGACTTTCCAAAATATCTCAAGTAAGCTTGTGAAATAAGCTTGCATATGTGGCTGATTGCTTCCCTTCCACTTGGTCCGAAATTTTGAAGATATTTTGGGCAGGAAAATGCTGATTAATAAGAGAGAGAAGGCAGCATATGTGGCAAATTTCTTGGAGAAGAAACAAAGATCAATGGTTAGGATTAAATCGGAATCGACGGCCAGGATTTGTTCTAGCTTTCTATAAATACCCCTCCCCACCCCTCCATTTCGTCCAAGTACCTTGAACCCATAGGGAAGCTCTTACAAAATGGTGTCTAGAAAGAAAAAGAAGAGGTAGAAAGAAAGGCCAAGTGATTCCAAGCCAGATCAAGCTCTAAAACAAGGTATGTGTGCCATTTTTGATGTAGTTTCTACCTCCCTTGTTATTTTTGAGTTGGTGGTTGGTTTGATTGGATTTTTGATGATTGAAATCCTATGGGGAGGTGCTACACAAAATTTATTGGAATAGGAGAAGATGATATGGATGTTAAAAGCATGTTTAAAGGCTTAGAAACAACAAGAATCAAGTGGTTCTGTGTTGATTTTGCAAGAGACGCAACTTTCCCTTAGTTTGTGATTCTGTTCGGCCTTGACTGTTCTGAATGGTTAGGATTAGATTTTGATTATTTTGAGCTTGGAAATGGATTCTACATGAAAAATTATGGGGGAATTGCATGTGGAAATAATTTCAGGAAGGTTGGAATTGAAACTCAAAAGTTGGAGTTCGAGTTTGTTCACGAAAGAATAAAGTAGAGATAAGTTGATGATTTGATTCTAATAATTGTTTTGCATCATGTATTGATGTGTTTAGGACCTTGGAACATCTAAGAGGATGTTTAATGGTGTTGACTGAAAATCCATAGGGTTGGAAAGACAAGGGAATCAAAGGAAAAGCAAGAAGAAAGCTATGTTACAAGGTAGTAAACTTACCTATATTGTGTGCTTGATATGTATGCTTGCATGATGTGGTTGTATTGCCATGATATGACTAAGCTATGATGATATGTTTGCAAAGTTATGTTTGCAATTTTATGTTATGTTTTGCCTTGACAATATGTTATGGAAGTATGAAATGCTTTAGCTTACTTTCCATGGTATTCATGTGTTAATGTTATAACATGTCATGTATGTGCATTATGTCTTGCATGCTTATGGGTAGTGTTTGCTACCGAGATTCTCCCGAATCTCACCCCTCCCTAACCAACTATTTAGGTCAATCAATGGTGGACAATAATGGCATGAGAGGCAAGGAGAAGGAAGTGGAGAATTATTGACGTTAATGAATGATGTTATTATTTAATGTGTAATTCTCCTACTATGGATGCCAATGATGCCATGTATTTAATTACAATGTTTACGGGAGAAATAGAAATGTATGAGAATGATTGGGAAAGTGTAAACCCAATTTATGTATGCCACAAAACTAGAAAGAATTAAAGTAAAAAGAGGTTAAGGGATAAAACGTAGGTCATGGAGTAGTGAGTTTGTAGCTCCAGTTTGACCTATCAAATGAATGAGTCAAGCCACAAAATTTGGCAGAGTTATAGTACACATCCCAGGCTTTAAGATGAGTACTATATCACCTTAATTGTATGTGTACACACAGAGATATGGATTTTCAAAGTTAAGGTAGAGAATTTGGGAGTTCCAGAATTTACCAAATAAATAGTAATTTTTATTGATTAAACTGTACAAATTGGTCATGGATAAGTCCAGTTTGATATTGTTCCCTTAAAGAGAATTGAAGGAGCTTTCTGTAGAATTTTAGAGCACCTCAATACAATTTTTATGGAATTAGTTATGATTTTTCAAAATTGGACTTGAAATCTGAATTTAAACAGTGAATAGTAACCCGAGTATTTATATTGAAATTTTAAATCCACAGGGTTATGTCATGACCTGCTTGAACCATAACTCTTAATAATGTGCACTCTGATGGGTTAAAGGTAGGATGTTTCAAAATCTCATTCCACAAATGCAATCTAACATTTTAAAGCCTAAATCCTCCAAGGAAAAGCTGCAAATTGAAGGTTAAATTTGTGGTGTCTTGCCACTAACAGTGCTGAAACACACTGACACTGCCTTGTTCACGCAACTGTTTGATTAAGCTCTTGAATGCGTTTAATCACGAAATTTGGAATGATTATAGATAATTTCCTGATCTTCAATTTGATAGCTAATACATTAAAAATGGCTAAGTATACGATTTTTAATGATTTTTCAAAGTTAAAGGTCATAATCTAGGAAAAAGGGTTTTTGGCAAATGGATAGTGTTACCTTTCACAAAACCCTAACGATTTTTCCTAAGGAATTGGATCACAAGATTATTTTTCCTTAAAAGAGAACTTAAAGAGCTCTAATTAGAATTTTGAACCACCTCATTTTGATTTTTGTGGAATAAGTTATGAATTTTTGAAGTTGGACTAGAAAAACTGGATTTTTACCCGATGAACAGTAAAAATCTGAAATTTAGCGTTTTTCAGATAAAAAGTGAGCCCAAGATCATCCAATGTGGTTTAAAATGGTTTTAAATGGAACCTAAGTTGATAAAATAGTAAGGTGTGACAGAATGCCTAACCTGCGACAACAGTCATGATGACAGACCATGTATGGTTGGACAAAATGTTTGCTATACTTGAGGTAAGCCTGGACACTTCTCAAGGGAACGCCTGCAAAATGTAGAAAAGTCGAGACGTGCACCCAAGGATGAGTATTTGCCCTGACAGGGGAAGAAGCCCAGAAGTCACCGGAAATGATCCAAGGTATGATCATTATTAACAACTCCCCAGTGATTGCAATGTTTAATTCAGGTGCTAGTCACTCTTTTATCTTGTATGCCTGCATTAAAAGACTTGCCTTGATTATGAATATGTTGCCGTATGACATACATGTGTCCACACCAACACATAATGGGGTAATTACATCTTATGTGTGCTTAAACTGTATAGTTTACTATGAGCACTGTTGTACTGTCTTAGACTTAAAATGTATGCCCTTCCATAAAATTGATGAGGTAATTGGACTAAATTAGTGGTGGTGAATGAATATAAAGTGATTACCAAAGGAGGTGGTAACTTCCATCACTTCAAACAAGGATTCTGGTCACAATGAACAAACACAATAACTCTCAGACGTTGAGGTGGTATCTCAATAAGACACAACGACTTTTAGAGGTTGTAGAGAGTAAGATAAGTAAAAGTCAGAAATAGAGAGAGGTAGCCATCATTAGTAGCAGCTTCACCCAAGAGGGATTGAATTGGGTGAAGTATAAAAATTTAACGTAATCAAATGGTGAGGTAATTAAAATAGAGAAGATAAGTTAGAAGGATTTCATCGCATAGCAAAGACACAGAATTTATACTGGTTCAGTCTTAACCACTTGACCTACGTCCAATCCTTAGAACACCTTTGAGATTTCCACTATGATCCCAAGATTAAACGGGCTCTTAGTGCCTCAATACAATAATTGACTTTCTCAATCACTCCCCCTTACTACCCATAAGGTTACAATCCCATTCAAGAGTCCACACTCTTGAGTTACTCTTTAAAAGTGAGTAAAGTAGGTGTATCAAACTCTCTTACAGAGTAAAGGAACATTAAACACTGAAGCTCGATGAAACATAGAGTATTGAATACAACAGTAAATATTTCAACAGATGGTATCTAGTGTATTCAATACTTCATTCAATGCTCTTCACACCTTTTATAGTTGTAGAAGATTAATTAACTGTTAGACTAAAGAGCTTCTAGTTGTTAGAAGATCAATTACATGTGTTTGGCAGTTACAACGCAGTTCGCCATTAATGCTTCTGACACGGTAGGTTATAGGCTACTAAATAACCATTGAGCTTGCTTCGTAATCTGTAACAATACTTGAAATAAGTAAGTCCTCTTTCAGAAGGAAACTTGTGAAGACAACTAAACAAGTGATGAACATTGATATTTATATATATAATAATTAGAAAAGCAAGGAGTCAATCATCAGGTACTTTAAATGTGAACTGAACATACTTGATCGATAAGTAGTTGATCGATTAAGTTATCAATTAATTACAAAGAGAGACATGAGTCACATATAAATATGTTTATTGATAAGCTTATGGATCAACAGATGATCAAATAAGTGATCGATAAAAGGTGAAAAATGAATACAGTGACTTCTGAAAACATTATACAAGAACAAGACTTTAAATTTATCTATGCCTTTGTATCCTTTCAAGAGAGAGTTGAGACTAACAGGAAGGCTGAGAAAAGCTTAAAGATAAAGATTCAAAAGATTTTAAAACCATGGAGAATAGCTGTTATGAAATGAACTGGTACAATGATCAAACAAGTGATTGAAAACTATTTGATTGATCATATTATTGATAAAGCTAAGTATGAGAGAATTAGATTTCCACAAAGCGTTGATCGAGTACTTTATTGATAAATGAATGGTAGGAGAATTGATTGATAAAAAGTCTAAAAAAGAATTTCACATTGAAATCACAAAATATATGATGTTCGAATAATTGATCAATTAAGGATTAATCGATTAAGTGATTGATAAAATATCGTTGAAAACTTAGTCCGAAAAGGTCAGGGAAAAGAGCTTGATTGATCATGTTATGTGAAAATAGAAGTTTTAGAAGTTTGGATGATCGATCATTTTATTGATAATTCAATGATTGATCAGGTGATCCAAAAATGACTTAACATAGGAAAGTGGAGTGAGATGATGATGATAGATAATTTGATCAATAAAGGGCTGATCAATCAATTGATCGATTAATGAACCGGACAAGAAACTTCAAACAAGACCTTATTATCGATAAACCAGCAAGTTAACAAGCAATATTAGAATAGGTTATTGATTAATTATTGATTGATAAAGTAATCGATAAAAGGTGAGTTCAACATAATATAAAGTGAGTGAGAGGATTTTACCATTTATCTGTGTTCTTATCAATAACTCGTTGATCGATCAGGTGATCAATAAAAAATTACCAGAATTATGTGCCTTTTTCTGTCAGTTTGTCAAACCTTACTTATATAATACCTTAGAGTTCATTTAGAATCATTTTAGACCACCTTGGATGGTCTTGAGCTCAAAAATTTCATTTAGGACGTTACTTTTCAGAAATTACAGTTCACTGTGCAATTTTCAGATTACAGGTCCAATTTTGAAAAATCATAACTAATTCTAAAAAAATCATATAGAGGTGTCCAAAATTCTACGAAAAGCTCTTTCAATGCTCTTTAAGGAAAAAAAATCCAATTAGACTTATCCTAACCCAATTCGTATAGTTTATTAGATAAAGATTACTGTTCATTTGGTAAAATCTAGACCTTCCAGATTCTATGCCTCAAATTTGGAAATTCATATCTCCTCGTGTACACATCCAATTGAGGTGATATACCTCTCATTTAAAAGCTTGAGATGTGCATTATAAGTCCACCAAATTCCAAAGCTTAACGCATTCATTTGATAGGTCAAACTGCAGCTCGAAAGTAACGATTCTAGGACCTATGTTTTATCCTTTCACCTTTGCTTGCTTTAATTCTTTTTATTTCTTTAGCATACATAACTTGGGTTTGATCTTTTCCATTCATGCTCATACACTTTCATTCATGCCCTAAACATTTTAGGCACATACATTGCATTAACAGCATTTATAACATAATTTACCATGTGGGAGAATTATACATTGAACATAATTTCATTCATTAGCATCTATAATTCTCCACTTTCTTCTCCTTGCTTCTCATGTCATTATTGCCCATCATTGATTGACCTAAATGGTTGGTTAGGGAGGAGTGAGATTCGGGAGAATCTCAGTAGCAAACATTGCCACATACATGCACAAGATGGATGCTAGTGTATGGTATGTAGTTTTCCATAAACTTAAGTTAACTAGTGACATGCCATCATGCTTTATGCTTGGTATAAAAATGCATGGCCATAGAAACATATTAAAAATAGTATTTCCAGCAACAATCATAATGTCATAACATCATACAAATATCAACAAAACAAACTAACATATAAGCATACCAGATCAAGCACATAAAGGGTAAGTTCACTACCTTGTACCTCAAGCTTTCCTCTTACTTTTCCTTTGACTCCCTTGACTTTCCAACCATGTGGTCATTCGGTTAACATCAACAAACATCCTGTTGGATGTTCCAAGGTCCTAAACATAGCCATATTGACCATTCAATCTATTAGGACTAAGAAATGACATAATATTCAAGACTAGCTCTCTTGAACCTCAACCCTTTCTCTTAGCTTCAGGGTTTTCTTTCTAACCTTTCTAATATAAATATCATAATTTCCCATCCTTAAGGTCCATTTCTTGTCAATTAGGACTACTTTAGGTGGCCTTAGATTCAAGAAGATCAAATCTGAAAATTTTGCTTCATGGGTACTGTTCACACAGAAATTCTAGAATATTTACTCAATTTTGAAAATTCATAATTAATTCTAGAAAAGTCAAAACTGAGTGGTTCCAAGTCTCACTGAAATCTCCTTAAGTTCTCTTTAAAGTAAAAATAGTTTCAAGAACCAATTCTATGTGAAACAGTACCAGAATTGTACAGAATTTGCTACGCTTCCAAAGGTTAAACACTGTTTCTAGATTTTAAATCCTAAATTTGAAAAATCACCATAAATCGTACACATATCCAAATGAAGTGTTCTATATATGGATTTAAATTTTATAGAGCTTACTTTAATCATGCCAAATTCCAAAATCAGATACAAAGAGTAACTTATTCAAAATAGGCATCAAGGCAGATGCTATAACCATCACATACCTTGATCTTGAAGGTTGAATCTTGTTCCTTCTTCTTGGCCTTCACCCCCACGTTTTCTCTCTAAATTTTAGCAGAGTTTTTCCTCTACAAATGGCTACCAAAATTCTCTTCCAAGGTGGGGTATTTATGGCCAAAACTTTGGCTTGAGTGGACCAAAATACCTCTCAAGTTCATTTAAATTACAAGGGTGAGGTGTCAACTTGTGAAGGCTCCTTGAACCATTTTCCAACCTTAAAATAATTCTAAATGAAATTAATGTTCAAAGTCAAAATCCTCTCCATAGGGAGCTTGACCAGTGGCGCAATCTAGGCCAAGTAAAAAGCAAGTGTACCTTTACACTTTATGAGTGCACTTTATCGGTCCATTCTCTTAGTTCCGGTCTCCTGGAGCACTGATATATTTGTCACCTCACCTTTGTCTTATTCCACTACCTCTTCTCTCCTAATTAATGCCTTCACATGTGTCATGATTTCCTTACATGATGCGTTAATAAGCCATCATGACATTTATCTTTTTCTTAGATATTTTTCTTATCCACTTGGTCCTCGTTTTTTAGGGTTTCTTTCCTGCTTTCTAGAGCTCTGAAAATTATTCTATCTACTCCAAAAATTCCTTCCATCTTAGAGAAAATCTATGAATTTTCTCAAGCCTTAACACTTCCTTTAAGCCTCGGATAAAAATCATTTACTAAAATACCTTTTTTATCAGCATAATCGGCTTTTTAATTTATTAAAGCCATTCCACTGGCCTTTTCATTACAGGACTAATTTTATAAATTAGTAAAACCTTTCAACCATTTAACCTCATTTTTGTGTACATTTTTTAGGTCTCTTGCACTTTTAAATAATTACTTCAAACAGTATACTTTTTACTGACCATAACTTCATAAATTCCATTTAAGCTGCCTCAGGGGTATTTTCATCATTTCTCTTCATAAAAAAGTTTTAGAATATTATTTCTCATTTTCTGAGATTTTCTTAGAATTTTCTGTATACTTTCCATTTTTATCCCTATTGGTCGTAACTTTCTGAATTTACAGTTTAGTCCCTGCTTAGATTTAACATCATACAACCATCTCTTTAAGGTTTCTAACCTACCCCTTAGCCTGTTTCTAATTTTTTTCTCTTTCTAGGCCCTTGCGAATTTAGTAGAGTCTCTAGCCTTGATTATACTTGAGCCCTTGAAAGCTTTTACTTTGTAGTTTAATCCCTGAAACTGCTTTGACTTCCTTTCTCATCTTTGGGACTTCTGCTCAAAAAGGGCTTAGTAGCCTACCTTCTTTAGGCTATTTCCAGGGCTCTTAGATGTAAAAATTGAGATTTGACATAGTTGATCGATCATTAAATTATTGATTAATTGATCGATAATTTTCTGCAAACTTGTAGACTAAACAGTGTTAACCTTAATCGATAAATTGATCTATCAACTCATAAATATTGATTTATCTAGCAAGTTATCTATCAATCTTATTGCTAAGCTACTTTTATACAGAGACATTTTATTTAACACATGATCGATTAACCTTTGATCGATCAGATGATCGATCTACTTACTGAGCCAGAACTTACTTGATTTGTTATCATGAAAACCTTAAATCTAATATTCTCCCCCTTTTGATGATGACAAAATATAGGTGTAAGATTAATCAAATTTCATCAGATAAAAATGTAAATTGGATCCAGAACTTACCAAAAACTCATGACAGATAACAATATTCATCATAAACATTAAGTAGTCAGAAATGAGCAGAAGTGCACAACTGATAAGATTCAGTCATTGTTAGAATTGAAATTACATAACAAAAAGCACAAGTAAAGCATAGAACATAAATAAAACGCAGACAAGGCATCCTCCTAAAAATTGACATTGTCTACTGATACTTTTCTATCTGGCTTATAGCCTCCATGATTAGCATTTGAGTATCCCATTAGATATTCTGCTCCTTTCTTTGGGTACCAGATTCCCAAATTTGTTGTTCCAATAAGGTATCTAAGGATTCTCTTGACGGCTTCTTCATATGATTTCTTGGGAACTGATTGATATCTTGTACACATTCCCACACTAAATTGAATGTCTAGTCTGCCTGCCGTGAGATAGAGTAGTGATCCAATCATTACTTTATACTTGGCCAGATTCACGTCTTTCCCTTTCTTGTCTGCATCTAGTGAGATGTTTGACCTCATAAGAGTCTTTACAGTTTTTGCATTCTCCAAGCTGTATTTCTTTAGTAACTCCTTGAGATACTTCGTCTGGGATATGAATATTCTATTTTTATTTGTTTAATTTATAATCCTAGGAAGAAGTTCAATTCTTCCATCATTGACATTTCAAATTCACCCCGTATTAACTTAGCAAACTCTTGGCAAAGATCCTTATTAGTAGCTCCAAATATAATATCATCCACATAAATTTGAACAATTAACAATTCCTTTCTAGTTCTTTTAATGAAAAGTTTAGCATCCACTTTGCCTCTTTCAAAACTTTTTTCTATCATAAAATTGCTAAGTCATTTATACCAAGCTCTAAGAGCTTGTTTTAAACCATACAGAGCCTTTTTCAGTTTGTAAACGGCATTAGAGAAATTAGGATCTTCAAAACCAGGAGGTTGTTTGATGAACACTTCTTCCAAAATATAATCGTTCAAAAATGCACTTTTAATATCCATTTGATATAATTTAAAACTTTTTATGCAAGCAAAGGCTAAGAGCACTCGTATGGCTTCTAATCTAACTATTGGAGCATATGTTTCCAACCTTCTTCCTGATTATAGCCTTTAGCTACCAATCTGGCTTTGTTCCTAACAATTTGTGCAGATTCATCGAGCTTATTTTTGAATACCTATTTGGTGCCTATGACTGGATGGTCATTAGGTCTGGGTTCCAATTACCAAACTTGATTCCTCTTAAATTGGTTCAGCTCTTCCTGTATTGCTACTATCCAAAATTCATCAGACAGAGCCTCGTCAATATTGGTTAGTTCAATGTGTGAAATGAATAGAGAGAAATGTACTTCATTGAACACATGTCTTCAGGTTTTAACCCCTTTATTGACTTCACTATGATTTGTTCCAGAGGATGGTTTCTATTATACCTCCAAGCTTTAGGTTGCTCTAAATTTTCTTAAGAAAGAGATTCATTTAAATCATCCTTATTTTCTAAAATCTCTTTTAAGGGTACTTTGTTCAAAGATTTGTTCAAATTTAGTTTCTTAAAACTTTCAACGATCTCAGCATCATCATCTAAAGGTTTTGAAATCAACTTAGTTTCAGCAAACACAACATGTATTGACTCTTCAATAGTAAAAGTGCATTTGTTGAAAACTCTATAGGCTTTACTACGGTTAGAGTAATTGAGAAATAAACCTTCATCAACTTTAGGATCGAATTTATCGAGATTTTCTTTGTTGTTATTGTGAATATAGCACTTGCTTATGAAGATCTTTAGATGAGCTAGGTTAGGCTTCCTTTCTTTGTACAGCTCATATGCAGTTTTCTCGAGTAATGTCCTGATGTAAGCTCTATTTGAGTAGCAAGCCATGTTCATTGCTTCAGCCCAGAATACTTGAGAAATCCCTTTTTTATTCAGCATTGCTTTTGCCATTTCTGTAAGCACTCTGTTCTTTCTTTCCACAACTCCATCCTATTGAGGAGTTCTTGGTGCTAAAAAATTATGGTCAATCCCATACTCATCACAATAGTCCGCGAATTCGTTGTTCTCAAATTCTCCTCCATGATCAGTTCTGATTGACACAATAGAAATACCTTTCTCATTTTGGACCTTTTTAGCAAAAATGATAAATGCACTAAATGTCTCATCTTTAGAGGGAAAAAACAGAGTTCAGGTGAATATCGAATAGTCATCAACTATCATAAGAGTATATGAGTTTCTACTAAAACTTTTGACTCTTGATGGACCAATCAAATTGATGGAGGAGCATTGTGTGATCAGGAGCATAGGCAAGGAGCCCAAACAAAGAAGTCCAACATTCCAAAAGATCCACTACAAGGCATTGGAGGCCCAATGACAAGAGCAAGGACCAAAGCTATGAAGGAGGTCCTAAATTGTCTACTAAGAGAGCTAAAAGAGCTGGAGCCCATTTATTTCGAAGAAGCACATTTTAATGAGCCTAAAAGGAGTCCAAAAATGGTGATCACATTGCTAGAAGCCCAACAAGATGATGTACAAGGCCCATGTGGGTTTCAGATTGAAGAATTCACTTAAAATACCATGTGACAAGCATGTGCCTTGGACAAGGGTCATAAGTGACGTCCAAGAATCTTCAAGAAGGATCAAGAAGGCCTCATTATGAATTGATTATGATTTAAATTCGTTTTTTTGGTCAAGGAGTGTTTTAGAAGATCATGTTTTGATCTAATTTCCTATTTTTAAATAGCAGACTTGTTCTTGAAGTTTAAGTTATTTCCTTTTATTTCCATGTAATAAATGGTGCCTCCCATAGTCAAATAATCATTAGTGAGACATCATCCCTAGTATTTATGTCTTAGGATGCTGATTCTAGAGTGTTCTATTGTTGCCTATATATAGGTTACTTTTTTTGTAATTGAATTCAGATTTAGAGGAATGAGAATTGAGTTTATCTCTCTCAGTGTAAGCTTTGCTTGCATCCTTATATTCTCGTGAGAATACTCGACAGTATCAAGGGATTGATCAACCTTGTGGTGTCTTCATGGCTAGGGTTGTAAGAGACAGGTTCTCTTAAGGTCCTACCTAGATCAACCGTCCGTCCGTTACTTGATTCTAGCCGGTCCGTACATCCCCTCATATCAAGTGGTGTCAGAGCTAAGGTTTGCTAGCTTTCAAGTTCTATCCTTTTGGTGTTTTCATTTTTTTTTGCTTTCTATATTGCTTTTGTTTCCCTTTGGTTTCCATTCTCCTCATTTTGTCTTACTCCTTTCTTCCTTATTTCCATCCCTTTTATTATTTTTTTTTTCGTTTTTTTTCTTTTCATCTCCTTCCCACCCATTGTTTTCTTTGTTCATTTGACTTGCTTTATTCTTTTGAGTAGCAAAAACAAAACAAAAAAAAGAAAAAAAATTTGTGAAAAAAAGGAAAAAAAAGTGCTGTTGTGTTGAAACAAAAAAAAAGCAAAAAAAAAAAAAGGCTACAGAATTGGTGGAAAAAAAAATTCAAAAATTGAAAAAAAAAAAGGGAAAGAGTTTCAGATTTTGGAGATTGCAACATAAAAGGCAAGTTTCCTAATTTGAAAGAGCTTCCATTGCAAGTCACAATTAATTTCCTAAATCTTTATACTTGGGTGGTAAGACTTCTACTTTCCTATTTCTACTTTTCTTTATTTTATCTAGTTTCCTATTTTGATTTCCTTTCCTTTTCATATTACTTTCCTATTTTCTTTCTTCAAGTTTCCTTCTTTCTTTTGTTTCCTATTCCTTTTCCTTCCTTTTGCATACTATTTTCCTAATTTCAGTTCTTTTCTTGCAAGGTACTCACTTTCCTAAAGTTGTCTCAAGGTAGTACCTTTCCTAATTACTTTGTTTCCTATTTTCCTTTACTTTCACAACCTTATTTTCATTTTGCAATTTCTGCTTCCCTTTTCCACGTTTTTTTTCCTATCCATTTTTTTTTTCATCATAAACTTCTTCTCTTCTCATTTTTCCCTTCCTTTCATTCTATCCTCACGTTTGGCCTATCCTTCTTCTTTCATCTCTTATCTTTTCCCCTCTTTCACATAGTTGCTGGCTCTTACAATTTCTGGTTGTGAAGGTTACCACTTTCTAATATTGTCTCTTGGTTTTTGTTGAGTTTCAATCAAGAATACTATAGGAGACAAGCTTGAGTGGTAAAAGGCAAGAGTATTTTACTTCAATATAAAAGCCAAAGTTGAGAGAAACACAAGTGGCACCAAATTGATTGAGTGGCACACGCGAGCAGAGTGGTGAGGTCCTTTATTTCTATTTCTTTTCTCTTTGCTTCAACTAACATCTCAGGTTAAAGATGAGCGGGAAAGAATCCAATAATGAAGAATTCAACACAGATATCAAAGTATTCATGAGGGCTATGAGAGATGAGTTTCTCAAACTCAAGATGGAAATGGAAGAGTTAAAGATATCCAAAGTAGATAGTAGTGATGACGGGGTGATTAGATCTGATTCGTCAACTTCAAAGAGCAGGAGCAAACATTCCAAAAATGACACAGCCATAATTGATCCGAAGATCAAGTATCCTACTTTCAAGGGTAATACTGATCTAGATAAATATCTTGATTGGGAGATGAAGTTCGAACAGATTTTCAGATTGAATGATTGGCCTGAAGAAAAGAAGGTAAAATTAGCTTCATTTCAGTTTTCTGACTATGCTACTATTTGGTGGGAAGATTTGCAGCCTAAGAGACGCCTTAAGGGCAAAGGTCCCCCTCGTACGTGGGAGAAGCTAAAGAAACTCATGCACAAGAAGTATGTTCCTAGTTTCTACTATCGAGAGCTTAATAGAAAGTTGCGACTGTTTAGCCAAGACTCTATGACAGTAGAAGAGTATGTACATGAGCTTGATCTTCTTAAGATGCGTGCTGGAGTACAAGAAGATGAAGAATCAAGCATGAGCAGAATTATTGATGGTCTAAGACCTGAAATTAGAGACAAAGTTGAGATGTACACTTTTGTTGATAAGGAGGAGTTGGTGCACAAACCCATCAAAGTTGAAAAACGGTTTAAAGAGAAACACTCCAAATCCTCACCCCATGGCTGGAGGGACTCTAAACCAACCTCCAAGTAGAAGGATTCCAAGGCTAAGGATGCAGCAAGATTCACCCCTAAGGCCAAGGAGGAATCAAAGCCTAAGGGTGATGAGGGTAAGAAACTTGACTCTAAAACTTCTTTTACTGATAAAACCTCTTCTCTTCAATGTTTTAGATGTCATGGAAAAGGGCATATTGCTTCCAAATGTCCCAATAAGAGAGCCATCATTATCAAAGACAATGGTGAGTATGACAGTGAACATTCTAGTGATGATGACATGCCCTCTTTGGTGACTGACTCTGAATTGGAGATTGATGAAGCTGAACCTGTTATGGGAGAAGCATTGGTGGCTAGAAGATCCCTAAATATTCATGTAAAGGAAGATGATGAGAAAGAGCAGCGAGAGCTTATCTTCCACACTAGGTGTTTCATAAAGAATAAGGTATGCAGCATGGTTATTGATAGTGGTAGTGTTACCAATGTTGCTAGTACCTTACTTGTTGAAAAGCTAGACTTGCCTACTATGAAGCATCCTAAACCTTATAAATTGCAATGGTTGAATGATAGTGCTGAGGCTAAAGTCACTAAGCAGGTTTTGGTTTCTTTTTCTATTGGGAACTATCATACTGAAGTTCTATGTGATGTGGTTCCAATGCTTGCTAGACATCTCTTACTCGAAAGGCCATGGCAATTTGATAGCAAAGCTCACCATGATTGTTACAAAAATTGTTATTCTATATCATTCAATGGAAAAATCATTGTATTGAAGCCTCTTAGGCCAAAAGAAGCTTATGAGGACCAAGTGAGGATTGAGCAGGATTGCAAAAGAATGAATGAGTTAAAAGAAAAGGAGAGAGTGGAAAAGAAAGAAACTAAAGAGAGAGAAAAGAAAAAGAAAGAACATGAGAAAAGTGAAAAAAAGATAGAGAGTTTAATTTCTGGAAAAAGTGAGGTTAAGAGAGCACTGTTGAGTGAGCAAGTCTTAGTGCTTGTGTGTAAGGATGCTTATTTTTCCCGTAACGATCTTAACCCCTCTTTGCCCTCTAGTGTTGTGTCTTTGTTGCAAGAATTTGGTGATTTATTCTCAGATGAGATACCTGATGGGCTTCCTCCCTTAAGAGGAATTGAGCATAGGATTGATTTTATTCCTGGAGCTTCTCTACCTAATAGACCTGCTTATAGAGCCAATCCTGAGGAAACTAAAGAAATTCAACGCCAAATAGATGAGCTTATGAGGAAAGGCTTTGTGAGAGAAAGCTTGAGCCCATGTGCTGTTCCAGTACTCTTAGTGCCTAAGAAAGATGGTTCATGGCGAATGTGCGTTGATTGTAGAGCCATAAACAAAATAACAGTTAAGTATTGTTACCCCATTCCCAGATTAGATGACATGTTGGATGAGTTGCATGGTGCTACTTTATTCTCTAAAATTGATCTTAGGAGTGGTTATCATCAAATTCGCATGAAAGAGGGAGATAAATGGAAAACAGCATTTAAAACTAAATTTGGATTGTATGAATGGTTAGTTATGCCTTTTGGGTTAACTAATGCACCTAGCACTTTCATGAGCTTGATGAATCATGTTTTTCGTTCATTTATTGGGAAGTTTATGGTTGTCTACTTTGATGATATTCTTGTCTATAGTAGAACAATAGATGACCATGTTATTCACTTGCATGAGGTGTTTCAAACTCTTAGGGAGAATAGCTTATATGCTAATTTTCAGAAATGCTCCTTTTGCATGGATTCTGTTGTGTTTCTTGGTTTTGTTGTAGGTGCTCAAGGGATCAATGTGGATGAGAAAAAGGTGAAAGCTATAAGAGATTGGCCAACCCCAAAGAATGCCAATGAAGTCAGGAGTTTTCATGGACTAGCAAGTTTCTATAGGAGGTTTGTCAAAGATTTTTCAACTATTGCTGCACCTCTAAATGAGCTTGTTAAGAAGCATGTGACATTTAAATGGGGTGAAACACAAGAAACAGCTTTTAATACCTTGAAAGAAAAATTAACCAATGCACCACTTTTGTGTTTACCTGATTTTAATAAAGTTTTTGAAGTTGAATGTGATGCTTCTGGGATTGGTATTAGTGCTGTTCTAATGCAAGAGTCTAGGCCTATTTCCTACTTCAGTGAGAAATTAAGTGGAGCTTCTTTGAATTACTCTACTTATGATAAGGAACTCTATACTTTAAAACGAACTTTAGAAACATGGCAGCATTATTTATGGCCCAAGGAGTTCATTATTCACTCTGATCATGAAAGTTTGAAGTTTCTAAAGTCTCAAGGTAAGCTTAACAAGAGGCATGCTCGCTGGTTGGAATTCATAGAGATATTTCCTTATGTGATCAAGCATAAGCAAGGTAAAGAGAATGTTGTTGCTGATGCTCTTTCTAGGAGATATTCTCTTATTACTTCTCTTCATGCTAGATTACTTGGATTTGAATTATTAAAAGGGTTGTATGACTCTGATTGTGATTTTTTCAAAATTTGGCTTTCTTGTGAAAAGCATGGGGTGAATGACTTTTATAGATATGATAGGTTTCTTTTTAAGAAAGATAAATTGTGCATTCCCAATTGCTCTATGCGTGAGCTGCTTGTAAAAGAAACTGATGGTGGTGGTTTGATGGGTCACTTTGGTGTTGACAAAACATTAGCTATTTTGCATGAACACTTTTATTGGCCTCATATGAGGAAAGATGTCATTTCTGTTTGTACCAAATGTGTCACATGTAAGCATGCAAAGTCTAAGGTTCAACCTCATGGCTTGTATTCCCCTTTACCTGTGCCTTCCCAACCTTGGGTAGATATTTCTATGGATTTTGTGTTGGGTTTGCCTAGGTCTCAGTCTCGAAAGGATAATGTCTTTGTTGTGGTTGATAGATTTAGTAAAATGGCTCATTTCATTGCATGTTCTAAAACAAATAATGCAGTCCATATTGCTGACTTGTTTTTCAAGGAAATTGTTAGGTTGCATGGATTGCCCAAAACCATTGTGAGTGACAGGGATGTGAAGTTTCTTAGCCATTTTTGAAGGACTTTATGGAGTAAGCTAGGAACTAAGTTGTTATTTTCTACTGTGGCACATCCCAAACTGATGGGCAAACTGAGGTAGTCAATAGAACACTTACTACCTTGTTGCGTGCAATAATCCAAAAGAACTTAAAGAATTGGGTCAATTGTCTGCCTCATATTGAGTTTGCATATAACAGAGCTGTTCACTCTTCTACTTCCTTCTCTCCATTTGAGGTTGTCTATGGCTTTAATCCTTTGTCTCCTTTAGATATATTACCATTGCCTTCTAATGAGCAAGCAAATCTTGATGGCAAGAAAAAGGCTGAGTTTGTCCAGGGATTACATGCTAAGGTGAGAGCCAACATAGAGAGGAAGAATGAGCAATATGCTAGGCAAGCTAACAAAGGTCGTCGGAGGATTGTCTTTGAGCCTGGAGATTGGGTTTGGGTACACCTGCGGAAGGAGAGATTTCCTGATCAACGCAAATCTAAGTTACATCCAAGAGGAGATGGCCCTTTCCAAGTCTTAAAGCGGATCAATGACAATGCTTATAAAATAGATTTGCCTAGTTCCTATGGTAATGTTAGTGGTACTTTTAATGTTGCTGATTTGTCTCTCTTTGATGTTACAGATTCGAGGACGAATCCTTTCGAGCAAGGAGGGAATGATAGAGGAGCATTGTGTGATCAGGAGCACAGGTAAGGAGCCCAAACAAAGAAGTCCAACATTCCAAAAGATCCATTACAAGGCATTGGAGGCCCAATGACAAGAGCAAGGACCAAAGCTATGAAGGAGGTCCTAAATTGTCTAATAAGAGGGCTAAAAGAGCTAGAGCCCATTTATTTCGAAGAAGCACATTTTAATGAGCCTAAAAGGAGTCCAAAAATGGTGATCACATTGCTAGAAGCCCAACAAGATGATGTACAAGGCCCACATGGGGTTCAGATTGAAGAATTCACTTAAAATACCATGTGACAAGCATGTGCCTTGGACAAGGGTCATAAGTGACGTCCAAGAATCTTCAAGAAGGGTCAAGAAGGCCTCATTATGAATTGATTATGATTTAAATTCGTTTTTTTGGTCAAGGAGTGTTTTAGAAGATCATGTTTTGATCTACTTTCCTATTTTTAAATAGCAGACTTGTTCTTGAAGTTTAAGTTATTTCCTTTTATTTCCATGTAATAAATGGTGCCTCCCATAGTCAAATAATCATTAATGAGGCATCATCCCTAGCATTTATGTCTTAGGATGCTGATTCTAGAGTGTTCTATTGTTGCCTATATATAGGTTACGTTTTTTGTAATTGAATTCAGATTTAGAGGAATGAGAATTGAGTTTATCTCTCTCAGTGTGAGCTTTGCTTGCATCCTTATATTCTCGTGAGAATACTCGACAATATCAAGGGATTGATCAACCTTGTGGTGTCTTCATGGCTAGGGTTGTAAGAGACAGGTTCTCTTAAGGTCCTACCTAGATCAACCGTCCGTCCGTTACTTGATTCTAGCCGGTCCGTACGTCCCCTCATATCACAAATCCATGTAAAGCATTTGGAGTGGTCTTTCAATTGAGACTGTCTTCTTTGATTTAAATAAGGACTTTGTTTATTTATCCTTCTGACAAGCATCACAAACAATATCATGTTCAAATTGAATTTTAGGTAAACCAATAACTAAGTCCCTTTTTCTTAATTTTGAAAGCTGATTCATATTAATGTGAGCAAGACGTTTATGCCAAAGCCAACTTTCCTCATTTTTGCTAACAAAACAGTTTTCAGAAAGTTTTGAATCAATTTGAATAGTATAGCAGTTACCGTCCTTTGGAGCTCTGAGTTTTACATTCAATTCTTCCTTTTTTTAGTGGCAAATCATATTTGCTTATTATTAGACATTCCTTTAAATTGAAGATTACCCAGTTGTTTTTATTGGCTAACACTAAGTAGATTGTGACATAGAGCTTCTATGTAGTAGATATCTTCAACTTTCATTCCTTTGTCACTTCCTATTGCTCAGATTCCAGCTATTCTCCTGGAATGATTCCCACTGAAACTTACTTTGCCTCCTTCTTTTGGTTTGAGTGATGAGAACTTCTCAGTGTCACCAGTCATTTTTCTGGAGCATCCACTGTCGATGTACCACTTATTTGTCTTGGATGCTTTAAGACATACCTGCAGCTAAACAATCATGTTTTAGGAACCCATACCTTCTTGGGTCCTTTTTTGCTAGTATGGTTTATCCTAAGTACATAAGTACCTTTGGGTACCCATTTTAATGCCCCGTAAGTCCCTTTCTTCTTGTGATGACAAAAAGAAGTTGTATGACCTTTACAGTTGCAATAAGAACATAATGCAAAAGGATTAGAAGAATGAACAGCATTTCTAAAAAAAGTTAGATACAACCGACCACCACTTTTCTTCTTTCCTTTCCTCTTATCTTGAGTAGGATCATATCCTATTCCTATTTTATCCATCAAGCACTGTTGGGCTCCCAAAATCACTTTAAGCATTTCACTACCCCTAGTGAATTTCTCTAAAGTTTTTGTGAGCTCCTCAGCTTTCTTTCTGTTCTGATCACATTTTTTGCATATTGGAGGTGAGGTGTTTGTTTGCTTTGCTTGCTATTCCTCTAAAAGTTTTATTTTTTTCTTGGAGGCTTACCAACTCCTTTGCAATTCTTACTAATTCTAAATGTAGTGTATTGTATTTAGATTGTGATTCATCATAAGAGGGTTCATAAGTGATTACCTTATCTGTCTTTGAATCTTCATCTTCTTGAGCCATAAGACAGATGTTGGCTGTTTCTTCATCGTCGCTTTCTTCTTCTTCTGAAGAATTGTCTCTCCAGATTGATGTTACAAATGCCTTCTTGTTTCTGAACTTTTCTTTCTTTTTCTCTTTATCCTTCATCTTAGATAGTTGAGGACACTCTGCTTTGATGTGTCCTGGCTTTTTACACTCAAAGCATATGATTGGGTCTTTAGGCTCGTTTTGAGATATGGAGGCTTTACGTTTTGATTATAACCTTCTTCTGGCTTTGTTTCTATAGAACTTATTGAATCTTCTGACTATAAGGCCCATTTCATCATCTTCCAGGTCCTCTTCCTTGTCATCTTCACTTTCTTGAGTTTTAAGAGCGATGCCCTTATGATTTTTCTCGTTCAACTCCTTATTGTATTTCTATTTGCTCTCATACCCCGTTAGGCTTCTGAATAGTGCTTACCAGACTCGATTGATTCTCCCTTTGTTTCCTCAATAGCTGTTACTTTTGGCTCCCATTCTTTCGTCAAACCACTTAGTATTTTCCTCACTTGATCTTCTTAACTGTACTTTTTACCGAGTACAATGAGATCATTGATGAGGTGTGAGAATCTGACTTCCATGTCTCAAATACTCTCTCCATCTTTTCATTCTGCATGTTTTGAACTCTGTGGTGAGAGTGTTGATTCTACTTTGTTTCACACTGGTTGTTCCTTTGTGTGCAATTTCCAGTGCCTCCCACATTTCCTTTGCAGTTTCCAAACTGGAAACTCAGAAATATTCTTTTTGACTTAGGGCATAGGTCAGTATGTTAATAGCTTTATCGTTCAATGTTACCAACCTCTTATCTTCTTCATCGAATTCCTTGGGAATTTTACGAATTTATTGACCGTCTACCATTTTTATTGGAATATAGTTGCCCTGCTCTATCACATCCCATAATCCATACTCATTAGCTTTGAGGAAGATCTTCATCCTCATCTTTGAGAAGGTGTAGTTTTCTCTATTGAAGCCAGGTGGCTTTGATGTTGAACATCCTTCGGGTAGCATACTATCTCTGAAACCTGCCATAGGATCTCTCTTCAAACGGTTAAGTCTTTAACTAAAGAGACCTGCTCTGATACTAAATATTAGTGGCAGCTTTACCCAAGAAGGGGTGAATTGGGTGAAGTATAAAAATTTAACATAATCAAACAGTGAGGTAATTAGAACAGAGAAGATGAGTTAGAAGGATTTCACCACAGAGTGAAGACACAGAATTTATACTGGTTCGATCTTAACCACTTGACCTACATCTAGTCGTCAAAACACCTGTGAGATTTCTACTATGATCCCAAGACTAAACGGGCTCTTGGTACCTCAGTACAGTAATTAACTTTCTCAATCACTCCCCTTACTACCCGTAAGGTTACAATCCCACTCAAGAGTCCACACTCTTGAGTTACTCTCAAAAAGTGAGCAAAGTAGGTGTATCACTCTCTCATAGAGTAAAGGAATATTAAACATTGAAGCTCAATGAAAAATAGAGTATTGAATGCAACAGTAAATATTTCAACAGATGGTATCTCGTGTATTCAATGCTTCACGCCTTTTATAGTTGGAAAAGATTAATTAACCATTAGGTTGAAGAGCTTCTACTGTTGGAAGATCGATTGTGTGTGTTCGACAGCTACAACGTCATTCGCCATTGATCCTTCTGACACGGTAGGTTACAGGCTACTAAATAACTATTGAGCTTGCTTCATAATCTGTAATAATGCTTGAAACAAGTAAGCCCTCTTTTAGAAGGAAACTTGTGAAGATAACTGAACAAATGATGAACATTGATATTTATATATATAATAATTAGAAAAGCAAGGTGATTGAGCTCAAATTGTTTATATTATTTGATGGCATTTTCTAGGTTTTTGTTACACTTTTTGGCTCATTTTAATGATATTTGTGCTTAATTGAAATTGAGAGTCTTTGTTCTGAGTTAGTGTTGTTTGAGGGTAAAATAACCATATTTATTCATCAATTGCATTCAATTGATTTTTGGAACAATTGATACCTCAAACCATTGCTTTTTATTTCAGGGCACTCAGAAGGAGAGCTAAGAGTGAAGACTAAGAAAGTGTAGCACACAAGACGCAACAACGCCTCTGTCAGGTTTCACCACAGCCAACTCATGGTCACCACGGCGAAGCAAGGATTTTCCACCTGAAGATTCCTTTGGGAAGGTTCACCACGACCAACTCACATCAGCAAGCAGAAAAGCTCTCAGCCATGGTTCGTCGCAGTGAAACCATATCTTTGCTGCGATGAACCCCTCGAATTAGCAACCCAGACCTGAACCATTTTCAGAAATTTTACCTACCCACTCACACAAATCGACCTAGTACACCTCATTACCGGTTTAGAAACCCTATTTTTGTACAAGTAACATCATACACTCATACCACAGCCTCCATCTCTGTTCTCTTTCATCTTTCTCTCATCTAACCCTAATTTCTTCTATTTTCCACTATCAAACCTCCACTATAGGAAGCTCAGCTTCATTCCTAGTTGAGATGCTTCAAATTTCTATGTGTGGCCAGGTGCTTTTCTTCCTCTCAAAAGCATAGCAATGGCTGGAGTTCAATGAGCTAAGAAGGGGAATAGTTTAATCCAAGTTTAGCTATAAATTTATGAATTTCTAGGTTTAGGATTTGTAATTTATAGTTAAACTATTTGATTATAGTTGTAATCAGCTTTGGATATTCATTTGTGTAGGGAATTGGTTATTGTAGAACTTTTGAGCTTAAATATATGAAGTATCATGTGTCATTTGTGATCTTTTGATTCTCTTTACTCTTACACGGTTGTGTCTTAATATTGAGTTGATTTTGATTGCATTTGACTTGTTGCATTAATTAATCTTTCTATAAACACTAAGAGCACTTCAATCAATCTTAAGAAATGGAGTTTATTGATTAAGATTGTGGACTTAAAGAGTCCTTTAAGGTTTATCATTTTGAAACTTAGTGATTTCTACTCCTATATCAATTGATTTTGAACTATGACAGCCTGAGCACACTTTCAAGAGGATCTTCATCATTGTTTGGTTATCTGTTTATCATCATTCATTACTTATTTCCCTAAAATCCAAAAATATTTTGTTTATTATTCAGTTCAATCTACTTAATGTTTTTGAAAAACCAAAGCCCCCTGTTTATGTTCAAGTTTGCATTGCATGACATTTAAGTTAGTTTAGGTCCATTTCGTTAAGGCTCCGTTTAAGTGAGACAACCCGAGGTTGCACCCTATAAATTTTTAAGGTATGGAAAAGGCTTTGAAAATCACAAAGAGTCAATCATTAGGTACTTTAAATATGAACTAAACATACTTGATCGATGTCTTGATCGATAAGTAGTTGATCGATCAAGTTATAGATTAATTACAAAGAGAAACTTGGGTCACATATAAATATGTTTATCGATAAGCTTATGGATCAACAAATGATCAAATAAGTGATCAATAAAAGGTGAAAAATGAATACAGTGACTTCTAAAAGCATTATGCAAGAACAAGACTTTAAATTCATTTCTGCCTTTGAGTCCTTTCAAAAGAGAGTTGAGACTACCAAGAAGGCTGGGAAAAGCTTAAAGATAAAGATTCAAAAGATTTTAAAATTGTCAAGAATAGCTGTTATGAAATGAACTGGTACAATGATCAAACAAGTGATCAAAAACTATTTGATCGATCATATTATTGATAAAGCTAAGCATGAGAGAATTAGATTTCCACAGAGCGTTGATCGAGTACTTTATCAATAAATAAATGCTAGGAAAACTAATCGATAAAAGGTCTAGAAAATAATTTCACATTGAAATCACAGAATATATGATGTTCGAATAATTGATTGATTAAGGATTAATTTATTAAGTGATCGATAAAATATCATTGAAATCTTAGTCTGAAAAGGTCAGGGAAAAGAGCTTGATCAATCATGTTATGTGAAAATAGAAGTTTCATAAGTTTGGATGAGCGATAATTTTATTGATAATTCAATGATTGATCAGGTGATCCAAAAATGACTTAAGACAGGGAAGTGCAGTGAGATGATGATGATCAATCATTTGATCGATAAAAGGCTGATCGATCAATTGATTGATTAAGGAACTAGAAACTTCAAATAGAACCTTATTATCGATAAACCAGTAAGTTAACAAGCAATATTAGAACAGGTTATCAATTAATTATTGATCGATAAACTGATCGATAAAAGGTGAGTTCAACATAATATAAAGTGAGTGAGAGGATTTACCATTTATCTGTGTTCTCATTGATAACTCGTTGATCGATTAGGTGATCGATAAAAGCCTACCAGAATTATGTGTCTTTTTCTGTCACTTAATTATTCATTAAATTATCGATTAATTGATCGATAATTTTCTATAAACTTGTAGACTAAACAGTGTTAACCATGATTAATAAATTGATCAATCAACTCATAAATATTGATTTATCTAGTAAGTTATCGATCAATCTTACTGCTAAGTTACTTTTATACAGAGACATTTTATCTAACACATGATCGATTAACCTTTGATTGATCAGGTGATCGATCAACTTACTAAGCTAGAACATAGTTGATTTGTTATCATCAAAACCTTAAATCTAACAGCCACTATTGAGAGTTATCAGATTCCCCCTCAAAAGGAAAAGTAATGATAAGGAGTTAAACAAGACAGTTAGGGGTTGAGTCTATACACCACTAAGAAGGTATAGTGTCTTCCTAAGCTGGACAAACTCTTACAGCCTCGTTATGGCTAGGACACCACGATAGAGTAGGTATCTCAAGTCCCAGAAGAGACGAATAGGAACTTAGAGATAGTGAAGTCAAGGTAGAGAGCCCTAGTGAAATTTCTTAAGGATCAAGAGGAAGAGAACGAGACAAATAGCTGTATAGGAAACTAGGTTAGAGGTTGGCATGTTCCTGTTAAAGTTAAGAGATGCTCAGTCACTTATGGTTAGGTTGAGAGGCACCCTTTTTAGGGATAAGGTCTTAGCTAGGAGTCTTCCTAGAGAAAGTAGGAAATTGGTCCTCCGAGTCAGAATTGATGTTGCTCCCGATAGAGCAAGATACCTTATCCAAGCAAGAAAGGGAAGTAGTTGAGGCAAGGCAAGCAGAGTGACTTCACCTAATAGAAGCATGACTAGCCAAGAACAAAGCTACGTATGGATGTACCTAAGCTTAGCAGAGTACTAGAACAAGCAGAAAGAAGAAGAACCTCATAAGTCCTCTCCCTATGACTTCTATGGATCAGCTGCAAATAGAAAGAGAGGCTTCCCCTTATAGGGATAAGATGTCTGGATGGCACGCTATGGACATAGCAACCAATAAGAGCTTGTACCCTTTATATTAAAACACCAAGCATTATGCATGTTAGAGTATGTTCAAACGTGAAGTAGAGGAAAAAGAAGTTGCATAAGTCCTCTCTCTGTACCATTCTAAAATAGTAAGAGACAGTAAGAGTAGCTAGAGGAGTAAGAGAACTCCTAAGGCAGAATGGCTTAGGCACCTAAAAAGACAAATAAGTGGCCTGGGGAATTGACATAAGGCCTAAGAGAATGGTATTGGTTCGTAGAACAGTCTTGGGGAGTTACCAATTAGGTGACCAACTGAGTGGAGGTGACTTTATTTAGTAAGTCTCCCAGAGATCTTGATATAGCTTAGACTAACGATAGTATTCCAGGGTTATAGTAGATCCTAAAGAGGCTTATGGTAGAGCACAGTAGCTCCTGATGTCACAGTAGATCAAGCCTAAAAGAAGTGGCTAAGCCATAAAATGCAAGAGTATAGTACCTCTTTGAGAAGATAAAGACCAAGGATGAGTTAGAGATATAGAAACCTTTTTCGGTTGTAAACCGATGCCGAGAGAGTATCCATGACTTCCTTCCAAATAACCTTATCATTGATTAGGCTGGGCTCAATTTCCTTCTGATTAACAGAGAAAAGCTAAAGTTAGAAGAATTAGAGCTATAATACCTGAACAAGAGACATTCAGGCTACCTCCAGATACGAGAAGAACCCCTTGTGATACATAGGTAGATGGAGTATTGACAGGTAGATCCTTAAGATAAGGGGACAGACAAGAATGTAAGCTGAAAAGACCCGACCGAAGATAGAATAAGAAGAGTCTAAGACAGTAAAGTGAAACATCCTACCTTTAACCAGTCAGAGCACGCATTCGTAAGTGTTATGGTTCAAGCAAGTCATGACACAAGCCTGTGGATTTAAAATTTTAACATAATTACTCGGGTTACTATTCACTCTTCAAATTCAAATTTCAAGTCCAATTTTGAGAAATCATAACTAATTCCATAAAAATTGTATCTCTTTGTGTACACATCCGATTGAGGTGATCTACCTCTCATTTTAAAGCTTGGGATGTGTACTATGAATATGTCAAATTTTGTGGCTTGACTCATTCATTTGATAGGTCAAACTGGAGCTACAAACTCACTGCTCCATAACCTACGTTTTATCTCTTAACCTCTTTTTACCTTAATTCTTTCTATTTTTGTGGCATACATAAATTGGGTTTATGCTTTCCCAATCATCCTCATACATTTCTATTACTCCCATAAACATTGTAATTAAATACATGGCATCATTGGCATCCATAACATAAATTACATAGTAGGAGAATTACACATTAAATAATAACATCATTCATTAACGTCAATAATTCTCCACTTCCTTCTCCTTGCCTCTGATGCCATTATTGCCCACCATTGATTGACCTAAATAGTTGGTTAGGGAGGGGTGAGATTCAGGAGAATCTCAGTAGCAAACACTACCGTAAGCATGCAAGACATAATGCACATGCATGACATGTTATAACATTAACACATAAATAGTTGGTTAGGGAGGGGTGAGATTCAAGAGAATCTCAGTAGCAAACACTACCCGTAAGCATGCAAGACATAATGCACATGCATGACATGTTATAACATTAACACATGAATGCCATGGAAAGTAAGCTAAAGCATTTCATGCTTTCATAACATATTGCCAAGGCAAAACGTAACATAAACTTGCAAACATAACTTTGCAAACATTTCATCATAGTTTAGTCACATTATGGCAACACACCCACATCATGCAAGCATACATATCAAGCACACAATATAGGTAAGTTTACTACCTTGTAACATAGCTTTCCTCTTACTTTTCCTTTGATTCCCTTGTCTTTCTAACCCTATGGATTTTCAGTCAACACCATTAAACATCCTCTTGGATGTTCCAAGGTCCTAAACACATCAATACATGATGCAAAACAATTATTAGAATCAAGTCATCAACTTATCTCTACTTGATTCTTTCTTGAACATACTTGAACTCTAACTTTTGAGTTTCAGTCCCAACCTTTCTAAAATTATTTCCACATGTGATCCCCACATAATTTTGTATGTAGAATCTATTTCCAAGCTCAAAACATTCAAAATCCAATCCTAACCGTTCTGAACAGTCAAGACTGAACAGACTCAATGTCACATCCAGCATTATGATAATTAGAAACAAGAAATGTTCTCAAAATTATTGAGGATTAAAAATAATTACAGTAGTTTTCAAGCCAAAAATAGGAATTTGACTAATTAAGGAAAATTGGTCAAAATTTAAATAAGAAAAAATATTTCCAAGCCTTGGAAAATTAAGGAAAAATGAGGATAATATCCTTTGAGATTTATATGAAATTATAAAGGTTCTTTTATGACCAAATTACCTTTAGAAAAATTATAAGAGAATTTAAGGTTGATTTAGGCTAATTAAGGGATTTTATTTGGAAAATTCCAAATAAATATTTTTAAGGGGAATAAAATTTTGAGAAAATTCCTATGAGATCCCAAGGAATTATAAGGAATTATGGAATTAAATGGAGACCCTCAAGTATCCAAGATTTTTCCAAATAATGATGAAAAGTGGAAAAATCCCTAAAGAGAAGGAAATTAATTTTCCTTTTTATTTAAATATTAGGAAATTAATTTTCAGACAAAGAGGGCAACTAGGGAAGATAAAAATGAGGAGACTAAATTAAGGATCTAACAGAAAATAATTACAGAGGTTAGGTTATTGTAATTATAGAAAAGAAGTTAAACTCAGAGCCTAAAGTATACTGATAAAGCAAGATTGGTGTCTTGCAAATCCAAGGGATCATATTGAGCCATGCGTCAACCTCTTGAAGGAGAAGATTTGAATTTGCCAAGTGTCATTCCTCAAATGGAGAGGATCTTGACTTTAGTAATTAATTTCATTTGGAATTTTGTTAATTATAAAAGGGGAATCAAGATTTAGTAGGGTAATGACACTTGGACTATCATTAAAGAAGGTGGTTGGAATATTTTGAAGCATTAATCAAGCTCTTCTCTCCCCTAATTTTAGATGGGAGTTCGGTCAAGGGAGGAATTAAGAGGAAAAGAGAGAGCTTGAGAGAAAAACAAGAAGAAGCAAGCACCTTTGATCATCCAAGCAAGGTTTCAAGGTTAGATCTTGGTCCTAGAAGTGTTCTTGCTTTGGTTTCTTTCTCTTTTATGGTTAAAAATCTGTCTCCTCCCTCTCTTGATGTTGACTGAACTGATTAATAAAAAGGAGAAAGGAGTTTGGTTCATCATACTTGTTAAAATACAACAAAACAAGTTAGATCCTAGTGCTTGTAAGAAACTATAGGTTGTTTTAAAGCATTTTTCATGGTTGTTTCCTTGAGTGATCATTTCGGCCAAGTGAAGGACTAAACCCTAGGATGAGCTTTTCAATGTTTTAAGGCTTCCATGATGCTTAAAATGAGGAATGGTGTAGGGTAGACTAAAAGGAACAAGTGTTGGAAGCTTTAAAGCAAAGTTGTGATTTTTGGTTTAAACCCTCTAGTGATTCGATCAAGGTGTGGCTGGAAGAAGCAATTTTATTTTCATAAATCTAAGCCCATTTTTAGAATCTACATGAAAATCCATGTAGGGACAAGTCAAGAAGTGATTTTTAGGGTTAAAGAGAACCAAGTTCAAAAATAGTGAACAAAGGAGGGAGCTTTATGGTTCAAGAATCATTTTGATTTATGTTCTTGCTTTTTCATGGTTGAATAATGATTCTTGCTGCCCTTTTTGATGGATTGCATTGTTAGGGTTTGATATTTGTAAAGGAAAAAAGGAGAAGGAAGAAAAGCTAAAGCTTTTGGAGCAAGGTAGTGAGTTAAACCTAGCTACTACCACTAACTGGCATTATTGATTATTGTATGGTTAATTGCTATTATTGTGGTTGAGCTTTCTTGATTGTTATGTGGCTACTCTTTCTAGTATCTTGCTTTGGCCTTTGCATGTTTGAGTTTGCCAAATGATAAGCATGTTAGTTCATCAATAGTAGCTAATGTGATCATGCATAATAATGATGCTTGCTTGGTGCTATAGTTGGTTAATTTGCTACTGGGATTTTCAAAAATCTCATCCCCCAAAAATAATGTAACATTTTAGGGCCTGAATCCTCTAAGGGAAAGCTGTAGATTAAAGGCTAATTTGTGGGGTTTAGCCACAAAAATTTGTGAGCTCATTTTGGTTGTGTACATATTAAACTAACAGTGCTGGAAGCACATTGACACTGACTGGTTCACGCAACTTTTTAATTATGCTCCCAAACTCATTTAATCATGAAATTTGGCATGAAAAACGATAACGTCCTGAGCTTCAATTTGATAGCCAATACCTTAAAAATGGCTTAGTATACGATTTATAATGATTTTGCAAAGTTAATGGTCAGAATCTGGGAATTAGGGTTTTTGGCAAATGGACAGTGTTGCTTTTCTCAAAAACCTGATGCTTTCTCATAAGGAATTGGATAATGAGATTATTTTTCCTTGAAATAGGACTTAAAGAGATTTAATTATAATTTTGAATCACCCCAATTGGATTTTTGTAGAATAAGTTATGAATTTTTGAAGTTGGGCCAGAAAAACTGGATTTTTACCCGATGAACAGTAAAAATCCAAAATTTAGCGTTTTTATGGTAAAAAGTGAGCCCAAGACCATCCAATATGGTCTAAAATGATTTTGAAAGGAACCTAAGTCAATATAATAGTAAGGTGTGACATTTTTGGTATCAGAGCGGAGGTTCTGGCATAAGATGGAACGCTCTGCTTAAGTATCCCTTAGATGTTGAGTTAGTTAAATAAGAACTAACACCTATTTTCAGGAATCAAGATGGGGATTGCCATGGACTGGGATACTAAACCTGAGCCGTCGGTCAATACTTGGGATCCAATAGTAATTGATCTCACCAAGGAAGAGGACCCAGAGGAATGGGTAATGGGAGATGCCAGCCCTGGCCATTCATCAGTGTGCTCCAATGACTGTGTTGAGCACTACCCAGAGCTGCTAGGGATCATGACAGAACAGTTGCTGTACCTCCCTGGACTCGGAGACTTGGTCAACCCTATAACTGGCCTGTACCAAGAGCCATTAGATTTAGATCTTTATGTTCAATCTCTTAAGCAGCCTATTACTCCTGCTATGTATCCATGTAATGTCCCTGAACCTAGTACTGTACCAGTTGTACCCCCGGCCCAGGCAATACCTGTAGCACCTGCAGTACCATTTGTACCTGCCCCAGTTCAGCCTAGTCATGAGATCCATAGTGTGGGTCAGCTAAGTGACCGGCTGAGGTTCATAGGGCGTCACATCAGAAGGGATGTGGATGCAGACCTGAGAGTACACCTAGACTATCTCCAGGGTGTGAGAGAGCTGTATCAGGCACACGAACCAAGCAACCCTTACTTAGAACTGTTTGGTTGGTTATGTGAGATGGTAGATGTCCTACCTAACACTCCATTCTGGACCCATGAGATCGTCTGCCTAAACTACTTGCTGGGAGATGATGTGGAGGACTGGATCCGAAGCCTCGAGGGCTTTGTTATTGTTCACTTTCTGTAGATGCTAGGACTGTCCTATCACTAACGTAGGATGTATTTTGGTACAACTAACCCTAGTAGGTTAGGTTGTTTAGTGCTTGGTTGATGAATGTGTTGATTGCACTTTGACTGGCTGATGCTTAGCTGCTATTTGTTGTATGCCCATTTTGTGAATGAAATCCAAGCATGATATTTATTTCTTGTTCCTTGTTATGCTACCTGGTTAGTTAAGCAATGGTTAGAACTCGATGAAACCTTTCACCGGAGGGACCCCCAGTGCAAGATGCAAGGGTCCCTCCTGATCCATTACAATTGATTCTGGATCGCCTCGAGCAACAGTAGAAGAACATCGAGGACATGAGAGCAGTTTAAACTCGCCAGGAACAAGAAAGGGATGTAGCGATAGCTGCAGCAGTGGCAGCGACATTAGCGAACCTCGACAGGAGGCAACCAGAGGAAGAGGTCTCTGCAGCACCAGCATCAGAACAGTTGCCAAGGCCGGCAATGCCAGCAGCAGACCCCGACAGCATTCAACAGTGGATGACCCGATTCTGTAAGCACAACCCGCCGTCATTTGATGGGACATTTGATGTACAAGAGGAGGAAGAGTGGATTAATTGCCTAGAGAAGATCTTCAAGGTGCAAGACTGCTCATTAGAGCGAAAAGCTCAAATGGCTATATATAAGCCAGAGAAAGATGCTGATCGCTGGTGGAAGAACACTAAAATTCTTCTTGATGCTCGAAACACGATGGTGACTTGGGAAGTGTTTCTGGAGTTGTTTTATGAGAAGTACTTTTCGAGATCTGTCCGAGATGAGAGAGAAGTGGAATTTCTGACTCTGAAGCAAAGAGATGATGAGCCTTTTGATGAAGACTTGTCTAAGTTCATCCATCTCTCTCATTATTCAAGCTATCTCCAATATAGAGAAGATGAGAGGTGGACGACAGAGAAGATGGTTCGAGGACTGAGGCCATCATTAAGGGAGATGATTGCTCCCAGACAATTTGAGTTAAACCTAGCTACTACCACTAACTGGCATTATTGATTATTGTATGGTTAATTGCTATTATTGTGGTTGAGCTTTCTTGATTGTTATGTGACTGCTCTTTGTAGTATCTTGCTTTGGCCTTTGCATGTTTGAGTTTGCCAAATGATAAGCATGTTAGTTCACCAATAGTAGCTAATGTGATCATGCATAATAATGATGCTTGCTTGGTGCTATAGTTGGTTAATTTGCTATTGGGATTTTCAAAAATCTCATCCCCCAAAAAAATAATATAACATTTTAGGGCCTGAATCCTCCAAGGGAAAGCTGCAAATTGAAGGCTAATTTGTGGGGTTTAGCCATAAAAATTCGTGAGCTCATTTTGGTTGTGTACATATTAAACTAACAATGCTGGAAGCACACTGAGACTGACTGGTTCATGCAACTTTTTGATTATGCTCCCGAACGCGTTTAATCATGAAATTTGGTATGATGAAAGATAACATCCTGATCTTCAATTTGATAGCTAATACCTTAACAATGGCCCAGTATATGATTTATAATGATTTTTCAAAGTTAATGGTCAGAATTTGGGAATTAGGGTTTTTAGCAAATGGACAGTGTTGCTTTTCTCAAAAAACCTGATGCTTTCTCATAAGGAATTGGACAATGAGATTATTTTTTCTTAAAAGAGGACTTAAAGAGCTTTAATTAGAATTTTGAATCACCCCAATTGGATTTTTTTAGAATAAGTTATGAATTTTTGAAGTTGGGCCAAAAAAATTGGATTTTTACCCGATGAATAGTAAAAATCCAAAATTTAGCGTTTTATGGTAAAAAGTGAGTCCAAGACCATCCAATGTGGTGTAAAATGATTTTGAAAGGAACCTAAGTCAATATAATAGTAAGGTGTGACACTCAAACTAAGGGAAAGTTGGATTTCTTGCAAAATCAACACAGAACCACTTGATTCTTGTTGTTTCCAAGCCTTTAAACATGCTTTTAACATCCATATCATCTTCTCCTATTCCAATAAATATCGTGCTGCACCTCCCCATAAGATTTCAATCATAAAAAATCCAATCAAACCAACCACCAGCTCAAAAATAAAAAGGGAGGTAGAAACTACATCAAAAACGGCACACATACCTTGTTTTAGAGCTTGATCTAGCTTGGAACCACTTGGCCTTTCTTTCTCCCTCTAGAAACCATTTTGCAAGAGCTTCCCCAAGGTTTCCATGGCTTAGGAGGGAATGAGAGGGAGGGAAGGGGTATTTATAGAAAACAAGACCGAATCTCAGCCGTTAATCTTAAAAATACGTGACTTGATCTGGACCATCCATTTTCTCTTTTTATCTTGTGATGACACGTGTCCTATGACATCATGCTTACCTCATCTTGATGACATCATGCTTACATCATCAAGCCATATGTCTTTAATCCAACCGCACACTTGTCTTGCATCTGACCGTACACATGTCTTGCATCCAACCGTACACGTAATATCTTCTTTTCCGATCTAACCCTACACTTGTCTCTTCCATATTCCTTCATCATTTTGGCATTAAAATAGGGAAGAAATTAATATAAAATTCATGTAAAATATAGCCCTTAGGCAGAGCAGTGTCAACTCTGTGTTGGAAAACCACCTCCCAATTTGAGAGATATTCTATGGCCAAGACCTGCTTGTTATTTAATCTCCTTTCTGGCACATTCTTACATGTCAAATCTATTAAGGGAGCCTCTCAACCTGACCTACTCGATCATCCTGGCAATGGCATTTGTCTATAGGGATCTCATCTCTCAAATTCCCTATTGGCCTGAGTACTGTGGTCACACTTCTCATAGATGCCTTAGGGACACAAAAGAGTACTATTTAGTCCCTAACATTATCAAGTATCTACGCATCATCCGGCTCTAAGCATCTTAGGGAACTTACTTATCTCTCTCTATAAATCAGTTCTCAGTGCAACCACCAACTTTCACATTCTCATCTATTTCCGTTCAAATCTATCCTCAAGGGGGATCGTGCCTAACTTTATTCTTTCTAGCTTTCTTTACCTCTTGACCAATTATTGTATGGTATCTAGGTCAGGCACTAAGATCATCATTGACTCTTCATTCATTATTATCTAATCTCTGTCCCTTTTGGTTTACTATCCCTTAGAGATTTTTACCTCTATTCAGGGATTTGAACAAACCTCAAGCAACTTGTCCTGTTACCTTGCCTCTATCGAGGTTACACTGATGACTTAGAGTTTAGGTTGCCACTTGGTTCCCCTGCTGGGGTACTGACTCATACCCCAAACTGGCCTATTGCACTCTTAGCCACTACCCTTTAGGGGAGTCCCTTGGCTTTGACTCGTACCCCAGGTTAAGCTTTCTTAGCTCAACCGTTCCTCTCTTGAGGGGGAGTCTCTTAACAGTAACTACCTATCTCTTAGGTTACTTTTGTCATTCCTTAATCCTCCTCTATATCCATTTCCCTTAGAGAAGTCACCTTAGTTTCATAACCTTAATTGGACCAATCCTGGTAACCCATCACTTTCCTAGATAAAGATTTCATTCATATTGGGCTTTGCTTGAACCAATACTCTGCTTACACGTTTGTATTATACCTTTGTCAAAACCCTTACCAGAGCCTCTGTTCTATTTAAACAATTGCCAGAATGTCACATCCAGTAATATGGCAATTGGGAATAAGGGTATTCCTAAACATTTAAAGGCCAAAAATGACGAGGAGAAATAGAAGAGTTTTGGTGGAAAATAATTATTATAGTTTTCCAAGCCAATTATGAAAAGTTTGACTAATTAAGGAAAATTGGTCAAGAATAATTATGGAAAAATAATTTGAGTCTCAGAAAATTAAGGAAAAATAAGGACAATGTTTCTTGAGAATTATATGGGATTATAAAATTGGTTTTATGACCAATTTGCCCTTAGAGAAATTACAAAGGAATTTAAGGGCAATTTAAGCTAATTTAAGGTCTTTATTTGGAAAATTCCAAATAAATATATTTAAGAAGAATAAAATCCCAAGAAAATTTCTATGATATCCCAAGGAATTATAAGAGATTATGGAATTAAAAGAAGACCCTCAAGTATCTAGGATTTTTTCCAATTCTTTTGAAAAGTGGAAAAATCAATAAAGAGAAGGAAATTAGTTTTCCTTTTTTATTTAATTATTGGGAAATTAATTTTGAGACAAAGAGGGCAAATTGGAAAGATAAAAATGAGGAGAATAATTTATGGATCTGATAGAAAATAATTACAGGGGCCAGAGTACTGTAATTATAGAAAAGAAGTTAAACCCGGAGTAAAAGTGCACCGATAAAGCAAGAAGCAGAGTTTTGCACTTTACTTGGCCTACAAATTGCCACTTGTCAAGCCTTTAATAGATGGTAATTAGAGCTTTCCAAGTGTCAAGCTATCAATGAAGAGGATCTTGACTTTTGAAATTAATTTCAATTGTCATTAAGTTAATTAAAAGGGAAAATGCAAGACTAAGTAGGTACTTGACACTTGGCTTCTCATTAATATGGGTAGATGGGATATTTTGTGAGCATTAATGAGCTCATCCTCCCCATTTTTTTGATCAAAGTTTCAGCCAAGGAGAGTTAGAGAGGAAAAAGGAAGAGCTTCAGAGGAAAACCAAGGAAAAGCTATCAACTTTGGTCATTCAATCAAAGATTCAAGGTGAGTTCTTAGTTCTAGATGTGTTCTTGCCTTGTTTTCCTTCTCTTTTATGGTTGAAAAATATGTCCCCTCTCTCTCTAATGGTTGGCTAAACTGAATAATAAAAGGGGAAGGGAGTTTGGTTGTTAGATCTTGCTAAGACACAACAACACAAGTTAGATCCTAGTGTTTGCAAGTGATTATAGTTGGTTTTGAAGCATTTTTCATGGTTATTTCCTTGAGTGTTATTTTTGGCCAAAGCAAGATCTAAACCCTAGGATATGTTTTTCAAAGTTTTGAGGCTTCCATTGTGTTAAAAATGAAAAATAGTAAAGGGTAAACCTAAAGAACAAGTGTTGGAAGCCATAGAAGCAAAGTTACAATTTTTGAGTTTTAAACCCTAAGGGTTCGGCCAAGCTGAAACTGGAAGAGGAAAATTTATTTTGTTAAATCCAAGTAGATATTTGGAATCTACATGAAAAATCATGTGGGGTTGAGTTAAGAGGGAATTTTTAGGGTTTATGGAAACCAACTCTAAAAATTCAAGAACAAAGATGAAAGCTTTAAGGGGCTTAGGAGTTACTTGAGTTATGCTATTGATTTTATGAGGAATGGTTGATGATTCTTGCTACCCTTTTTTGTGGATTGCCATGTTAGGGTTTGGCACTTGTGAAAGCAAGAAGGAACAACAAGAAAAACAAAAAGCATTGGATTGAGGTAGTGGGATCTAATTAGCCATTAATGTTAACTTTGCATTGTTATTTATGGCATGTATGCTTGCTATTATATGGTTGGACTATGATGATGTGATATGGTTGCTCCTTGCATTTGTTGTCATGGCCTTGCATGTTGAGGTTTCCTATTTATAAAAGATTAGTTCTCCTATGATAGCTAATGTTGAAATGCTTTATAATGATGCATGTTAATGTTTGGTTGATTGATCTTGCTACTGGGATTTCTTAAAATCTCATCCCCCAAATATAATCTAACATTTTAGGGCCTGAAGCTACTATGAGCAAGCTGCAGATTGGAGGCTAAAGTATGGTGTTTTGCCATAAAATTCGTGAACCCTTTTTGGTTATGTATATATTAAGGTAACAGTGCTGTAAGCACACTAACACTGCTATGTTCACGTGACTTTTTGATTATGCTCTTGGACACGTTTAAGTACAAAATTTAGTATGATGAAATATAACATCCTGAGCTTCAATTTGATAGCTAATACATTAAAAATGGCCAAGTATATGATTTATAATGATTTTTCAAAATTAAAGGTCAGAATCTGGGAAAAAGGGTTTTGGCAAATGGACAGTGTTACATTTCACAAAAACCTGATACTTTTTCATAAGGAAATGGATCATGAGATTATTTTTCCTTGAAAGAGGACTTAAAGAACTTTAAATAGAATTTTGAACCACCCCAATTGGATTTTTGTGGAATAAGTTATGAATTTTGAAGTTGGGCCAGAAAAACTGGATTTTTACCTGATGAACAGTAAAAATCCGAAATTTAACGTTTTTAAGGTAAAAAGTGAGCCCAAGACCATCCAATGTGGTCTAAAGTGGTTTTAAATGAAACCTAAATGGATATAATAGTAAGGTGTGACACAGAACCTTTGCTCTGATACCAAAAATGAAACATCCTACCTTTAACCAGTCAGAGTACGCATTCGTAAGTGTTATGGTTCAAGCAGGTCATGACACAAGCCCGTGGATTTAAAATTTCAACATAATTACTCGAGTTACTATTCACTGTTCAAATTCAAATTTAAGGTCCAATTTTGAGAAATCATAACTAATTCTATAAAAATTGTATCTTCTTGTGTACATGTAACATCCAGACTTTTAGGCCTAGAAGCATCAAAAGTAGCCTGAATTGGATAGGCTACCAGACCCTTTTTGAGCAGAAGTCCCAAAGATGAGAAAGGAAGTCAAAGCAGTTTCAGGGACTAAACTGTAAAGTAAAATTTTTCAGAGGCTTCAGTATAATCAAGGTCAGAGACTCCAGTAAAGTCTCGAAGGCCTAGAAAGAGAAAAGAGACTAGATATAGGCCAAAGATTAAGTTAGAAGCCTCAAAGAGAGGATTATATGAAGTTAAGTCCAAGCAGGGACTAAACTGTAAATTCAAAAAGTTATGACCAGCAAGGGCAAAAATGGAAGAGTGTACAGAAAATTCCAATAAGAAAATGGGAAATAATATTGTAAGACTCTTCTATGAAGAGCAAAGATGAAAATACCCCTGAGATAGCTTAAATGGAATTTATGAGGTTATGGCCAGTAAAAAGTACACTGTTTGAGGTAATTATTTAAAATAGTAAGAGACCTCAAAAATGTACCTAAAAATGAGGATTAATTGGTTGAAAGGTTATACTAATTTATAAAATTAGTCTCGCAACCAAAAGGCCAGTGGAATGGCTTTAATAAATTAAAGAGCATATTATACCGATAAAAGGGTATTTTTGTAAATGATTTTTATACAAGGCTTAGAAGAAGTGTTATGGCCTAAGAAAATTCATAGATACTCTCTAAAATTAAAGGGAATTTATGGATCTGACAAAGTGTTATAATTAAAGAGCACTGTAATTATGGAATTTATGAAATTTATGAATTTATAATTAAAGAGCACTGTAATTATAGAAAAGAAGTTAAACCCGGAGTAAAAGTGCACCGATAAAGTGTTAATCAAAGTCTTGCACTTTACTTGGCCCACAAGTCGGTACTTGTCAAGCCTTTAATGGATGGTAATTAAAGCTTTTCAAGTGTCAAGCTACCAATGGAGAGGATCTTGACTTTGGAATGTAATTATATTATGAATTAAGTTAATTAAGAGAGAGGTTTCAAGAAGGCTTAGGCATTTGACGCTTGGACTTTCATTAAATGTGGTAGATGAGATATTTTGAGAGCACTAAGGAGCTCATCTCTCCCCTAAATCAGATGGGAATTTCGTCCAAGGCAAAGAGAGGGTTTTGGAAGGAGAACCAAGGAAAGCTATCAACTTTGATCATCAATCAAGGATTCAAGGTGAGATCTTGGCTCTAGATGTGTTCTTGTCTTCTTTTCCTTCTCTTTTAAGGTTGAAAAATCTCTTCTCTCCCTTTTGATGGCTGGTGAAATGGTTGATGAGTGGGGAAGGGAGTTTGGTTGTTAGATCTTGCTAGAACACCTCAAAGTATGGTAGATCCAAGTGGATCTATGTGAAAATTGGAAGAATTACGTGCTGATTTGATGCCTATTTTGAATTAGTTACTGTTCATATCTGGTTTTGAAATTTGGTATGCTTAAATTAAACTCTGTGAGCTTTAAATCCATGGGTAGAACACTTCATTTGGATATGTGTACGATTTATGGTGATTTTTCAAAGTTAGGATTTGAAATCTGGAAGCAGTGTTGAACTTTTGGGAGAGTGTCAAGTTCTGTACAATTCCGGTACTGTTTAGCATAGAATTGGTTCCTGAAACTATTTTTATTTTAAATTTAACTTAAGGAGCTTTCAGTGAGACTTGGAAGCACTCAATTTGGATTTTTTTAGATTTAATTATGAATTTTCAAAGTTGAGCAAAAAATTCTGGAGATTCTGTGTGAACAGTACCCGCGAACCAAAATTTCCAGATTTGGTATTCTTGAATCTAAGGCCATCGAAAGTGGTCCTAATTGACAAGAAATGGATCTTAAGGATGGGAAATAATAAGATTTATATTAGAAAAGTTAGAAAGAAAACCCTAAGACTAAGAGAAAGGGTTGAGGTTCAAGAAAGCTAGTCTTGAACTTTATGTAATCTAATGGTCCTAATGGATTGTGTGATCATTATGGTTATGTTTAGGACCTTTGGAACATTCAAGAGGATGTTTGGTGATGTTGACCGAATGCCTACATGGTTGGAAAGTCAAGGGAGTCAAAGGAAAAGTAAGAGGAAAGCTTGAGGTGCAAGGTAGTGAACTTACCCTTTATGTGCTTGACATGGTATGCTCATGTGTTGGTTTGTATTTGTTGTTTGAATGATGTTGTGACATGATGATTGTTGCTGGAAATGCTATTTTTAATATGTTCCCATGGCCATGCATTTTTATACCAAGCATAAAGCATGATGGCATGTCACTAGTTAACTTAAGTTTATGAAAAACTACATACCATACACTAGCATCCATCTTGTGCATGTATGTGGTAATGTTTGCTACTGAGATTCCCCTGAATCTCACCCATTCATAACCAACCATTTAGGTCAATCAATGATGGGCACTAATGGCATGAGAAGCAAGGAGAAGAAGTGGAGAATTATTGATGCTAATGATTGATACTAATATTCAATGTATAATTCTCCTATGTTATAATTATGTTGTGAATGCCATGTATTTAATTATAAAGCTTATGGCATGTAGAAGAATGTATGAGCATGAATGGGAAAAAGTAAGCACATGTTATGTATGTCAAAGAAATAAAAAGAATTAAAGTAAGGAGATATTAAGGGATAAAACGTAGGTCCTGAAGCAGTTAGTTTTGAGCTTCAGTTTGACCTATCAAATGAATGAGTTAAGTCACGAGATTTGGCAGACTCATAGTACACATCCTAAGCTTTAAAACGAGAGGTAAATTACCTCGTTTGGATGTGTATATGAAGTGATATGAATTTTCAAAGTTAAGACGCAGAATCTGGAAAGTCCAGATTTTACCAAACGAATAGTAATCTTAATCCAATAAACTGTATGTTTTCAGTGAGGATGGGTTTAGTCGAATATTTTTCCCTTAAAGAGCATTGAAAGAGCTTTTTGTAGAATTTTGAAACACCTCCATACAATTTTTCTAGAATTAGTTATGATTTTTCAAAGTTGGACCTGTAATCTGAAAACTGGACAGTGAACAGTAATTTTCCGAAAATTAAAGTCCAAATTGAAATTTTTAAGTGTAAGACCATCCAACATGGTCTGGAATGGTTCTAAATGACTGCTAAGGTACTATATAAGTAAGGTGTGACAGTACACATCTGACTGAGGTGATCTACCTCTTATTTTAAAGCTTGGGATGTGTACTATGAATCTGTCAAATTTTGTGGCTTGACTAATTCATTTGATAGGTCAAACTGGAGCTACAAACTCACTGCTCCATGACCTACGTTTTATCCCTTAACCTCTTTTTACCTTAATTCTTTCTATTTTTGTGGCATACATAAATTGGGTTTATGCTTTTCCAATCATCCTCATACATTTCTATTGCTCCCATAAACATTGCAATTAAATACATGGCATCATTGGAATCCATAACATAAATTACATAGTAGGAGAATTACACATTAAATAATAACATCATTCATTAACGTCAATAATTCTCCACTTCCTTCTCCTTGCCTCTCATGCCATTATTGCCCACCATTGATTGACCTAAATAGTTGGTTAGGGAGGGGTGAGATTCGGGAGAATCTTAGTAGCAAACACTACCCGTAAGCATGCAAGACATAATGCACATGCATGACATGCTATAACATTAACACATGAATGCCATGGAAAGTAAGCTAAAGCATTTCATGCTTTCATAACATATTGCCAAGGCAAAACGTAACATAAACTTGCAAACATAACTTTGCAAACATTTCATCATAGCTTAGTCACATCATGGCAACACACCCACATTATGCAAGCATACATATCAAGCACACAATATAAGTAAGTTTACTACCTTGTAACGTAGCTTTCCTCTTGCTTTTCCTTTGATTCCCTTGTCTTTCCAACCCTATGGATTTTCGGTCAACACCATTAAACATCCTCTTGGATGTTCCAAGGTCCTAAGCACATCAATACATGATACAAAACAATTATTAGAATCAAGTCATCAACTTATCTCTACTTGATTCTTTCTTGAACATATTTGAACTCTAACTTTTGAGTTTCAGTCCCAACCTTTCTAAAATTATTTCCACATGCGATCCCCACATAATTTTGCATGTAGAATCTATTTCCAAGCTCAAAACAATCAAAATCCAATCCTAACCATTCAAAACAGTCAAGGCTGAACAGAATCACAAACTAAGGGAAAGTTGGGTCTCTTGCAAAATCAACACAGAACCAATTGATTCTTGTTGTTTCTAAGCCTTTAAACATGCTTTTAACATCCATATCATCTTCTCCTATTCCAATAAATTTCGTGCAGCACCTCCCCATAGGATTTCAATCATCAAAAATCCAATCAAACCAACCACCAGCTCAAAAATAACAAGGGAGGTAGAAACTACATCAAAAACAACACACATACCTTGTTTTAGAGCTTGATCTGGCTTGGAACCACTTGGCCTTTCTTTCTCCCTCTTCTTTCTCTTTCTAGGCACCATTTTGCAAGAGCTTCCCTATGGGTTCAAGGTGCTTGGACAAAATGGAGGAGTGGGGAGGGGTATTTATAGAAAGCTAGAACAAATCCTGGCTGTCGGTTCCGATTTAATCCTAGGCATTAATCTTTGTTTCTTCTCCAAGAAATTTGCCACATGTGCTGCCTTCTCTCTCTTATTAATCAGCATTTTCCTGCCCAAAATATCTTCAAAATTTCAGACCAAGTGGAAGGGAAACAATTAGCCATATATGCAAGCTTATTTCACAAGCTTACTTGAGATATTTTGCAAAGTCATGATTAAACCTTATCCAAACCAACTTGACCATGTGCATGGGCTTAGAGAGCACAAAATCCTCTGATTCTTTGGCAAACTAAGTGCCCCAAATCTGGTTAGGAAGTAATGGGATTAATCTAGTTCAATCCTAACTATAATCCTTTACCCGATTTGCTCCTTTTAGGCCTTTATTAGGAAAAATAGGTCGGGGCCTCCAAAAATTCATTTATTTCCATGAAAAATCCAAATTTAATATAAAAGTATGATCTGGAAAGTTTGGGGATTTTTCATAACCTCCAACTATTTATTTCACATTTTCTCTAAAATCGGGCTTTTACCAATAGAATTTCAGAAGTAAATTCCCCATAAATTATTTTCTTCATTTTCAATGCTTGGAAATAATTTTAGAAATTCACATATATTCTCGAGGAACTTACCCATATTTTTCCTTGAATTATTGAGGTCCTTATATAATTAAAATAATTATATTTCCTCAATTTTCACTATTTTCTTCAAAAATCACTATTTTTGAGAAAAATGTCATAATAATTTATTTTGGGTTATTTTTACTCCCAAAACATCATATATGATCCAAAATCCCCTAATTTACCCTTTTTCTATTTTTAGGAAATTTTTGAGAATTTTTCATAAATTTCCCATTTTAACCCTTAAGGGACCTGGCATTGTCAGTCCGGCTCCCTTCTGGGTTTCTGAGTATTACCAATGTATCTTCTATTGACTCTTAACTTAATCTTCTCAAGGTATACTTATAAAAAAAGGAATATCCCATCCCTCTCTCCTCAGTGACTTAATTAATTGAATAATATTTAATCAGAGTCGATTTTGCCTAATTCTTTTCTACTAGCTCATAACTCCGTCGATTTGTCTCTGAGTTTCATTCTTTCTCTTCCATCACGGGGATTTCCTCTAATTTTTTCTTAAGCTAAAAGTCAAACCTTAGACGGTGATTTTGACTTTCCCCTGGATAGGGTGTAAATAGGCTTTAAATTTAATTAAAGCTAACCTCGTCAGTTTTTGGGGACGGAATTAATTTTACAATCTGGGTAAATTCCTCAGCTACTGTTCCCCAGTTTTTCTTGATTATTTGAGGCTGTCTCATAGCTTAAATAATTCAATTTATGTTACCATCTCAAATTGCTGAAAACCCTAGAATGACTTCAGGGCATTTCCGTCATTTCTAGCCTTACATCGGCTCCGGGATCCTGTTCCCATTTTTCTGGAATTTTTCTAAGTCATTTGGGCCCTTTCCGCTAACTCTAAGCATTAGCCGACTAGAACTTTTATTATTTAAAATTAAGTCCCTACTTGGCCTAGGAAACTTTTCTTTGCAATTTAGTCCCTCCTTAGGCCTAACCTTCGGAACCATCTCTTGCAAGTTTCTGACATAACCTCTGGCCCTTAGTTGTTTCCAGTTCGTCATTCTTTAGTCCCCAAAACTATTGTTTTACACATTTGCCCTTAGAAAACCTCTTTTTCTTCTGAGGGATCTTCAGGACTTTTGTTGCATTGGACTTAGTAATCATCCTTTCTTGTGCTATTGCTTGTATCTATGAGCCAAAATTTGGGATGTTACAGATTTTATTAAAATCCCAATAGCAAATTAACCAACTATATCACCAACAAGCATCATTAACGTGCATAACTACATTAACTACTATTGGTGAACTAGCATGCTTATCATTTGGCAAAGTCAATCATGCAAAGGCCAAAGCAAGAAAGTACAAAGAGCAGCCACATTATAATCAAGAAAGTTCAACCACATAATAGCAATTAATCATGCAATAATCAATAATGTCAAATTAGTGTTAGTAGCCAGGTTTAACTTGCTACCTTGCTCCAAAAGCTTGAGCTTTCTTTCTTTCTCTTCTTTCCCCTCACAAATATTAAACCCTAGCAATGCAATCCATCAAAAAGGGCAGCAAGAATAATTACCCAATCAAGAAAAAGCAAGAACATAATAAAAAATGACTTTTGCTCCTTAAAGCTTCCATCTTTGTTCACTATTTTTGAACTTGTTTCCTTTTAACCCTAAAAGTTGCTTCTTTACTTATTCCTACATGGCTTTTCATTTAGACTCCAAATATGTGCTTAGATCTATGAAAAAAAAAAACTCCTCCTTTCAGCTACCCTTGACCGAACCACCAGGAATACTTGAACCAAAAATTACAACTTTGTTTTAATGCTTCCAACACTTGTTCCTTTTGGTTTACCTTATACCATTTCTCATTTTAAGCATCATGGAAGCCTTAAAACATTGAAAAACTCATCCAAGGGTTCAGTGATCATCTTGGCCAAAATGAACATCCAAAGAAACAACCAAGAAAAATGCTTCAAAACAACCTATACTCACTTGCAACCACTAGGAGCTAACATGTTTTGATGTGTCTTAGCAGGTGTGATTAACAAAACTTCCTTCCCCTCAAGATAACCAGTTCGGTCAACACCCAAAGGAGAGGAGAAATAGATTTTTCAACCATAGAAAGAAAGAAAACAAAACAAGAACCTATGTAGAACCAAGAACTAACCTTAAATCCTTGGTTGTATGGTCAAAGGTGCTAGCTTTTCCTTGTTCCCTCTTCAAAACCCTCCCTTTTCTCTCCTTTCCTCCCTTGGCCAAACCAACATCTAAAAATGAGGGAGAGATGAGCTTGTTTAATGAGTCAAAATATCCCAACCACCCTCTTTAATGAGAATCCAAGTGTCATTACCCTCTTTAATCTTGCTTTCTCTTTCTTAATTAACAAAATCCAAATAAAATTAATTACCAAAAGTCAAGATCCTCTCCATTTGAGGAGTGACACTTGGCAAGTTTAAATCCTCTCCATTAAGGACTTGACACATGGCTTAATGTGATCCATTTGATTTGCAAAACACTAGTCTTGCTTTATCAGTATACGTTGGCTCTGAGTTTAACTTCCTTTCTATAATTACAGTAGTTTGGCCTCTGTAATTATTTTCTGTCAGATCCTTAATTTATTCTCCTCATTTTTATCTTCCCAAATTGCCCTCTTTGCCTCAAAATTAATTTCCTAATAATTAAATAAAAAGAAAAATTAATTTCCTCCTCTTTAGGGATTTTTCCACTTTTCACATGTATTTGGAAAAATCTTGGATACTTGAGAGTCTTCATTTAATTCCATAATCTCTTATAAATCCTTGTGGTCTCATAGGAATTTTCTCGGAATTTTATTCTTCTTAAAAGTATTTATTTCGAATTTTCCGAATAAAATCCCTTAATTAGCCTAAATCACCCTTAAATTCTCTTGTAATTTCTCTAAGGGTAATTTGGTCATAAAACCAACTTTATAATTTCATATAACTCTCAAAGGATATTATCCTTATTTTTTTCTTAAATTTCCAAGGCTTGGAAATATTTTTCCTTATTTACATTTGGCCAATTTTTCCTTAATTAGTCAAATTCCTATTTTTGGTTTATGGTAATTATTTTCCATCGAAATTCTTCTATTTCTTCTTATCATTTTTAATCCTCAATAATTTGAGAATATTTTTTATTTCTAATTACCATAATGCTGGACGTGACATTTCTCCCCCCTAAATAAATTTCGTCCTTGAAATTTAAAGCATACCTTAATGGAAAAGCTCAGGGTACTTTTCCTTCATCTCAGCTTCCATCTCCCATATGGCTTCTTCGGAGGAAAGACCCTTCCAGACCACTTTGACTAGTGAAATCTGCTTGTTCCTTAGCTGCTTAACCTTTTGATCAATGATTTGTTTTGGTCTAACCTCAAAAGATAGATTATCTCGAAGCGCAATGTCATCATAACTTATGACATGTGTTAGATCTGGATGGTACTTCTTCAGTTGGGAGACATGGAAAACATCATGTATCTGACTTAATTTCGGGGGAAGAGCCAACTTGTAGGCCATTGGTCCAGCTTTAGATAAAATTTGAAATGGTCTAGCATACTTTGGATTGAGCTTCTTAGTCTTTAGGGATTGATCGACTCCCGTTATTGGCGACACTTTGAGGAAAACGTGATCACCAACATCAAATTCTAACGGATCTCCTTCTTGTATCTGCATAACTCTTCTATCTACTCTGTGTCATTAGAAGTCTTTGCTGAATAGCTTTAATCTGTCAGGAAGTTTGATCCACTATATCAGGACCAAGAGAACTTCTTTCACTAAGCTCTGTCCAGCATAAGGGAGATCTGCACTTCCTCCCATAAAGTGCCTCGTAGGGTGCCATTTGAATACTTGAATGGAAACTGTTATTGTAGGTGAATTCAATTAACGGTAAAGATGTATCCCAATTACCACCAAAATCCAATACATAGGCACGTAACATGTCTTCCAATGTTTGAATCGTTCGTTCCATCTGCCCATCAGTTTGGGGGTGGTAGGCTGTGTGAATCTGAGAGTGGTGTCCATCTCTTTCTGTATGGACCTCCAAAACTTAGAAGTAAATCTTGGGTCTCGGTCTGAAACAATACTGCTTGGAACACCATGCAGCCTAACAATCTCCTTGATGTAAAGTCTCACTAACTTTTCTGGAGAATCCTTAACATTCATAGCGAGAAATTGCATGGACTTAGTCAGATGGTCTATTATCACCCATATTACATCATGTTTAGCTGCTGTTATTGGTAACCCAACTATAAAGTCCGTGGATATGCTATCCCATTTCCACTCAAGGATATCCAGGGGTTGCAAATCTCCTACAGGCTTCTGGTGTTCTACCTTCACCTTCTAGCAGGTAAGACACTTTGTCACATATTTCGTAATATCCTTCTTCATTCTAGAACACCAGAAAAGTTCTCTAACATCATGGTACATCTTTGTCATTCCTAGGTGAAGAGTATACTTGCTCTTATGGGCTTCTGCCAGTATCTTTTCTCTGAGGTCAGATACTTGGGGAAGATAGGTTCTTCCTTTTAAACTTCAGTATCCCCTCCTCAGAAATTTCAAAGTTCTTATTCTCTCCTCTAGACAGCTTCCCCTTGAGAATTCTTGCTAGCCAGTCCTGTGACTGTGCTTCTCTGATTTGATCCTTGAGCAGGGCTGTAAATTGGGTTCTACCTCTATTTCCTTCTACTAACTGCATCTGATATAGAGGACCCCAATCGCTGAAATCCTCTACCAGCTTCTGTTCTCTGATCATTAGTGATTCTACCTGTACTGCCTTTCTACGTAAGGTGTCCGCAACTACATTTGCTTTGCTTGGATGGTACTTAATCTAAAAATCATAGTCTTTAAGTAAGTCCATCCACCTTCATTGTCTCATATTCAACTCTTTTTGATCATGGAGGTACTTGAGGCTTTTGTGGTCACAAAACAATTCTATTGTTGCTCCATACAGATAGCGTCTCCATATCTTTAGTGTATAAACTATCGCTGCCAATTCCAGGTCATGGGTCGGATAATTCTCTTCGTGAGATTTTAACTGGCATGAGGCATAGGCTACTACCCGCCCTTGCTGCATAAGCACACTTTCCAGTCCCTGCTTGCTAGCATCTGTATAAACCACATACAGTTGTGAAGGATCGGGAAGTATAAGTACGGGAGTAGAAGTGAGCTTCCTCTTTAGCTCCTGAAAACTAGCCTCGCTCTTCTTGTCCCACAAGAATGACTGGTTCTTCCTGGTTAACTTGGTCAGCAGAAGAGCAATTCGAGAAAAGTCCTGGATGAATCTTCTGTAATACCCTGCTAGTCTGAGAAAACTTCTGATCTCAGTCACCGTCTTGGGTCTCTCCCAGTTGAGTACTGCCTCAATCTTACTGGGGTCGACAGCCACTCCCTCTCGAGAAATCACATGGCCGAGAAATCAGACTTCCTGGAGCCAAAACTCGCACTTACTAAGTTTAGCCACCAGCTGCTTCTCTTTCAGGGTATTTAGGACAATCCTCAAATGCATCTCATGCTCTTTAGGAGACTTGGAGTACACTAAGATGTCATCAATGAATACGACCACAAATTGATCCAAGTAAGGACGAAAGATCCTATTCACGTAGTCCATGAATATCGTAGGTGTGTTCGTTAATCTAAACGGCATCACTAAGGATTCATAGTGCCCATATCGGGTTCTAAACACAGTTTTAGGGACATCTTCAGACTTAATCTTGAGTTGGTGGTAGCCAAATCTTAGATCAATCTTAGAGAATACACTGGCTCCAACTAGCTGGTCTAACAGATCATCTGTCCTAGGGAGCAGATACTTGTTCTTAACTGTGACTTTGTTCAACTCTCTGTAGTCTATGCACAGTCTTAGACTACCATCCTTTTTCTTGACAAACAACACTAGAGCACCCCATGGTGATACACTTGGTCTAATAAAAACTTTTTCGAGTAATTCGTCTATCTTCTTCTTAAGTTCTGTCATTTCATTTGGAGCCATTCTATAAGGGGCCTTAGAAATTGGTCCTGCTCCAGGTACGATGTCAATTGTAAATTCTACTTCTCTATCTGGGGGTAATCCTATGATCTTTGTCAGAAACACTTCCGGAAATTCCCTAACAACTGGGATTTCTCCTATCCCTTCCTCAACCTCTACTTGCACCGAGAAGAAAACGAGGAATCCTTGACAGCCTTTCTGTAGGCATTTGCCCGCTTGGGCTTCCGTGATGAAGTTCAACCTAACTTTCGGATTCAACTCTAAATCTCTCGAGGGTAAGATTAGGGTTTTATTCTTACAATCCATTAGGATATTGTGGGATGACAACCATTTTAGTCTAATCACCACATCAATCTTATGGAAGGGCATACATATCAAGTCTACAGCAGTGCAACAGTGCTCATAACAAACTATGCAGTTTAAGCACACATAAGATGTAATTACCCTATTTTGTGTTGGGGTAGACACATGTATATCATATAGCAATGTATTTATATTCAAGCCAAGTCTTTCAACACAGGCATATGAAATAAAAGAATGACTAGCACCCGAATCAAACATTGCAATCACCAGGGAATTGTTAATCATGATCGTACCTTGGATCATCTCCAGAGACTTCTGGGCTTCTTCCCTTGTGAGGGCAAACACTCGACCCTGGGTGTGTGGTCTTGCCTGTTCAATATTCTACGGGCATTCCCTTGAGAAATGTCCAGGTTTGCCACATGTGTAGCAAACATTCTGCCCAGCCATGCACGGTCTGTCACTGTGATTCTTGCCACACTTTGCACACTCCTTGCCCTTCGGTGTCTTACTGCCTTTCTTATTCTTGCGGTTATTCTAGGGTTGCTTCCTCTTCTTACTTGCATTAGATGAGGTGCTACCTTGACCTCCCTGACCTCCCTTCTCTTCTCTGGGAGTAGTCTTGACCATCAGATGATAGTTTAAGCTGCTTTCCGTGATTCGGCAAGCCTCAACTGCCTTATTGAACTGCTCAAATTGTCTGGGAACAATCATCTCCCTCAATGATGGCCTCAATACTCGAACCATCTTCTCTGTTGTCCACCTCTCATCGTCTCTATAGCAGAGATAGCTTGAATAATGAGAGAGACAGATGAACTTGGCTAAGTACTCGTCAAAAGGCTCGTCATCTCTTTGCTTCAGAGTCAGAAATTCTGCTTCTCTCTCATCTCAGATAGATCTCAGAAAATATTTCTCATAGAATTGCTCTAGAAATACTTCCCAAGTCACCATTGTGTTTCGAGCATCCAAAAGAATCTCAATATTCTTCCACCAGCGATTAGCATCTTTCTCTAGCTTATATATCGCCATCTGGGCTTTTCGCTCTGATAAGCAGTCCAGTACCTTAAAGATCTTTTCTAGACGGTTAATCCAATCTTTCACCACTTAGACATCAAATGTTCCATCAAACGATGGCGGGTTGTGCTTACAGAAGTGGGTCATCCACTGTTGGATGCTGTCGGGGTTTGCTACTAGCATTCCTGGCCTGGGCAATGGTTCTGATGCTTGTGCTACAGAGACCTCTTTCTCTGGCTGCTTCCTGTCGAGGTTCGCTAATGCTGCTGCCACTGCTGCGGCTATCCCTGCATGCCTTTCTTGTTCCTGGCGGGCTTACGCTACTCTCATGTCTTCGATGGTCTTCTCCTATTGCTCGAGGCAATCCAAAATTAGTTGTAGTGGATTAGGAGGGACCCTTGCGTCTTGCACTGGGGGTCTCTCCGGTGAAAGGTTTCATCGAGTTCTAACCATCGTTTAACTAACCGAATAGCATAACAAGGAATAAGAAATAAATATCATGCTTGGATTTCATTAACAAAATAGGCATACAACATTCAGCATTTGAGCATCACTCAACCAGAGTACAATTTAAAACATTCACCAACCAAGCACTATCAGCCTAACCTACACGGGTTAGCTGTACCAAAATACATCCTATGTTAGTGATAGGAGGGTCCTAATCATCTACAGAAAGTGAATGATAATAAAGCCCTCGAGGCTTCGGATCCAGTCCTCCACATCATCTCCCAGTAGGTAGTTCAAGCGGACGATCTCATGGGTCCAAAATGGAGTGTTGGGTGGGACATCTACCATCTCACATAACCAATCAAAAGGTTCTATGTCACACATTACTATTTTATCAACTTAGGTTCCATTTAAAACCATTGTAGACCATATTGGATGGTCTTGGGCTCACTTTTTACCTTAAAAACGTTAAATTTCGGATTTTTACTGTTCATCGGGTAAAAAATCTAATTTTCCTGGCCCAACTTCAAAAATTCATAACTTATTCCACAAAAATCCAAATGGGGTGGTTAAAAATTCTATTTAAAACTATTTAAGTGCTCTTTTAAGAAAAAATAATCTTGTGATCCAATTCCTTAGGAACAAGCATCAGGTTTTTGTGAAATGTAACACTGTCCATTTGCCAAAAACCCCTTTTTCCAGATTCTGACCTTTAACTTTGAAAATTCATTAACAATAGTATACTTAGCCATTTTTAACATGTTAGCTATCAAATTGAAGCTCAGAATGTTATCTATAATCATACCAAATTTCATGATTAAAAGTGTTCGGTAGCTTAATCAAAAAGTTGCTTAAACAGGGCAGGGTCAGTGAGTTTACAGCACTGTTAGCTTAATATAAACATAACCAAAAAGTCCACGAATTTTATGGCAAAACACCATAAATTTAACCTTCAATCTACAGCTTTCCCTTGGATGATTTAGACCCTAAAATATTAGATTGCATTTGGGGAGTGAGATTTCATGGAAATCCCAATAGCAAATCAACCAACCATAGCACCAACAAGCATCATCATTATGCATAACTACATTAACTACTATTGGTGAATGATTGAGCTCAAGATATTAGTTTCTTTTCATATCATTATCCATGATTTTGTTATACTTTCTGGGCCTTTTTAATGAAAATTGTGCTTAATTTAGATTTATAGTTCTTACTTTAAGTTAGTGTCATTTTGAGGATTAAATTGTCATAATTGGTTGTTAATTGGATTCAATTGACTTCTAGGACAATTGATACTTCAATTTGTTACTTTTTTATTGTAGGACACTAAAGATTTGGGGCCAGAATTGAAGAACTCAAGGCAAAAGAAGCAGGAAAGGATCCTCTGCCAAAGTTCGCCGCGGCGAAAACTCATCCGTGAAGAAAGGGCTCTCTGCCATGTTTCGCCGTGGCGAACCTATTCTTCGCCGCGGCGAACCTCTTGAAGCAGCAAATTTCAAACCCGACCATTTCGGGAAATTTTGACCTACCCATGCCCAGAAACCGACCCATGCACGTAAGTTTCGGGTTAGAAACCCTATTTTGGGTATGATGAGAGGGGATGACCATCATTCAGCCTCCACCAACGTATCTTTCATCCTCTTCTCTCATTTTTCCACCTCAGAAACCCTAATCCCATTTCCATTTCTTCCATCTGCTGCTGCCATGGCTGAAGAACAATACCTAGTTGGAGTTGATTCAAGAGTTATGACGAGCTAAGCTTCTCAACTCTTGAATATGGTGGAAGAAGCATGAGTTCAAGGAGCTTCAAAGGGGAGTTAGCTTCATCTATAAGTTCTAGTTCTTTATTTATGAATTTCTAGGTTTAGGATTTGTAAATTCGGGCTGAACTATTTTGATTATGGTTGTAATCAATTCTGGATGATCATTTTGTGTATTGGATTAGTTAGGGATGAATTTGAGCTTCAATACATGTGGTTACATGTATGTTTATATGCAACTCTTTTGATACTCTCTGTCTTGCATGGTAATGTGTGATTGTTGAGTTGATCTGGGCTTGCATTTAACCAAGTGCATTAATTAATCTTAATACACACACTAAGTGAGCTTAATAGGATCTTATGAAATGGGTGACATTGATTAAGATCCTAGACTTAAAGAGTTCTTTAAGGTTTCCATTTAGAAAACTTGGTGATTTCTACTCCCAAAATTATTTTGAACTATGATTGCTTCAAAGCTATATTCAAGAGATTACATATCATTAACTTCACTTCATTACTACTACCTTAGAAAAATCCAAAAACATAGTAACTTAGATTTGAATTAATTGCATTTAGTTTTGGCATTTCATTAATGGCTAAAAACACCAAAAACCCCTTTTTCATTACTCTGCATAGCATTAATCTAACTTAGACATCTAATTTAGGCTCCCAAAAGAGAACGACCCGAGTTTGCACTACTGCATAGCTTGGATAAATTTTTGAGCGAGAACCTCTAAGCGAACGACAAATCAAAGGCTCTCTTTCAGTGAACTAGCATGCTTATCATCTGGCAAACTCAATTATGCAAAGGCCAAAGCAAGAAAGTGCAAAGAGCAGCCACATCACAATCAAGAAAGTTGAACCACATAATAGCAATTAATAATGCAATAATCAATAATGCCAAGTTAGTATTAGTAGTTAGGTTTAACTTGCTACCTTGCTCCAAAAGCTTGAGCCTTCCTTCTTTCTCTTCTTTTCCTTCACAAATATCAAACCCTAGCAATCCAATCCATCAAAAAGGGCAACAAGAATCATTAACCAACCAAGAAAAAGCAAGAACACAAATCATAAATGACTCTTGCTCCTTAAAGCTTCCATCTTTGTTCACTATTTTTGAACTTGTTTTCTTTTAACCCTAAAAATTGCTTCTTGACTTATTCCTACATGATTTTTCATGTAGATTCCAAATGTGTGCTTAGATCCAAGAAAATAAAACTCCTCCTGTTAGTTACCCTTGACCGAACCAAAAGGGGTGCTTGAACCAAAAATTACAACTTTGGTTTTAATGCTTCCAACACTTGTTCCTTTTGGTTTGCCTTACACCATTTTTCATTTTGAGCACCATGGAAGCACTAAAACATTGAAAAACTCTTCTTAAGGTTTAGTTTTAAAAGTGGCTGAACCATAGCTCTTGGAGTTCAACCATGAAAAACTTTTCAAAACAACAGTTGACCACTTGAAACCACCTTGATTCATAGTGTCCTAGCTATGTTTAACAACAAAACCTCCTTACATACACTAAATCCATTTCGGCCAGCAACAAGAAGGGACAAGAAGTGGTTTTCCAACCATACAACTCAAGAAAACAAAATAAGGAACATCTTAGAACAACTTACCAAGCTTGAATCATAGTCGGAAGATCAAATATGCTTGCTTTTCCTCTTGTTCACACTTGAAGATCACTCTTTTTCTCTCCTTCTCCCTCTTGGATGAAATGAATCTGAATTAGGGGGAGGGATAGCTTTCTCTTCAAGCCAAAATATCCCAACTACCATCCTTTAATGCTATGCCATGTGTCAAGTGCTTTCTTAATCTTAATCCTCTCTCTTAATTAACTTAATGCCAAATGAAATTAATTTCAAAAGTCAAGATCCTCTCCATTAGTGGCTTGACACTTGGCAACTTCAAATCCTCTCCATTAGTGGTTTGGCAAGTGGCAACTTGTAGGCCAAGTAAAGTGCAGGACTCTACTTCTTGCTTTATCAGTGCACCTTTGCTCCGGATTTAATTTCTTTTCTATAATTACAGTGTTTTAGCCTCTGTAATTATTTTCTATCAAATCCTTAAATTATTCTCCTCATTTTTCTCTTCCCAAATTGCCCTCTTTGTCTCCAAATTTAATTTCCCAATAATTAAATAAAAAGAAAAATTAATTCCTTCTCTTTAGGGATTTTCCACTATTCACAAGTATTAGGAAAATCTTGGATACTTGAGGGTCTTCGTTTAATTCCATAATCTCTTATAATTCCTTGGGGTCTTATAGGAATTTTCCTTAAATTCTTTTATAATTTCTCTAAGGGTAATTTGGTCATAAAACCAACTTTATAATTTCATATAACCCTCAAAGAATATTATCCTCATTTTCCCTTAATTTTCCAAGGCTTGGAAATATTTCTCCATAATTACTTTTGACCAATTTTTCTTAATTAGTCAAATTTTCATAATTGGCTTGGAAAATCATAATAATTATTTTCCATAAAAAATTCTTCTATCTCTCTTTGTCATTTTTGACCCTTAATTATTTAGGAATATTTCTTATTCCTAATTACCCAATTGTCAGATGTGACATTCTAGGTAAGGGTTACCTGGTCCATAGGCCTAATACAGCTCTCTCACACCCTAGAGGTAGTCTAGGTGTACTCTCAGGTCTGCATCCACATTCCTCCTGATGTGACACCCTAGGAACCTCAACCGGTCACTCAGCTGACCCACACTGCGGATCTCATGACTAGGCTGAACTAGGGCAGGTACAACTGGTACTGCAGGTGCCACAGGTATTATCGGGGTTGGGGGTACAACTGGTACAGTACTAGGTCCAGGGATATTACATGGATGCATAACAGGGGCAACAGGCTGTTTAAGGGAATGAATATAAAGGCCCAAGTCTAATGGCTCTTGGTACAGCCAGTTACAGCAACTGTTCTGCAATGATCTCTAGCAGCTCAGGATAGCACTCAGCATAGTTATTGGAGCACACTGATGAATGGCTAGGGCTACCATCTCCTATTATCCATTCCTCCAGGTCCTCATCCTTAGTGAGATCAATTACATTAAGATCCCAATCGTTGACTGACGGCTCGGACTTAGAGTTCCAATCCATAGCAATCCCCATCCTGATTCCTGTAACGAGGTGTTAATTCTTTCTTAACTAACCCAAAATCTAGGGAATACTTAAGTAGAGCGTTTTATCCTATGCTAGAACCTCTGCTCTGATACCAAAAATGTCACACCTTACTATTTTATCAACTTAGGTTTCATTTAAAACTAGTTTAGACCATATTGGATGGTCTTGGGATCACTTTTTATCTAAAAAACACTAAATTTTGGATTTTTACTATTCATCGGGTAAAAATCCAGTTTTTCTGGCCCAACTTCAAAAATTCATAACTTATTCCAAAAAAATCAAAATAAGGTGGTTCAAAGTTATAATTAAAGCTATTTAAGTGCTATTTCAAGGAAAAATAATCTTTTGATCCAATTCCTTAGGAAAAAGCATCAGGTCTTTGTGAAAGGCAATATTGTCCATTTGCCAAAAACCCTTTTTTCCCAGATTCTGACCTTTAATTTTGAAAAATCATTAAAAATCATATACTTAGTCATTTTTAACTTGTTCACTATCAAATTGAAGCTCAGGACATTATCTATAATCATGCCAAATTTTATGATTAAACGCATTCAGGAGCTTAATCAAAAAGTCACTAAACAAGACAGTGTCAGTGTGTTTACAGCACTGTTAGTATAGTATATACATAGCCAAAAAGATCCACGAATTTTTGTGGCAAGACACCACAAATTTAACCTTCAATTTACAGCTTTCCCTTGGAGGATTTAGGCCCTAAAATGTTAGATTGCATTTGTGGAATGAGATTTCATTGAAATCCCAATAGCAAATTAACCAACTATATCACCAACAAGCATCATCAACATGCATAACTACATTAACTACTATTGGTAAACTAGCATGCTTATCATTTGGCAAACTCAATCATGCAAAGGCTAAAGCAAGAAATTACAAAGAGCAGTGCCATTATAATCAAGAAAGTTCAACCACATAATAGTAATTAATCATGCAATAATCAATAATGCCAAATTAGTGTTAGTAGGTAGGTTTAACTTGCTACCTTGCTCCAAAAGCTTGAGCTTTCTTTCTTTCTCTTCTTTCCCCTCACAAATATCAAACCCTAGCAATGCAATCCATCAAAAAGGATAGCAAGAATCATTACCCAATCAAGAAAAAGCAAGAACACAATAAAAAAATGACTCTTGCTCCTTAAAGCTTCCATCTTTGTTCACTATTTTTGAACTTGTTTCCTTTTAACCCTAAAAATTACTTCTTTACTTATTCCTACATGGTTTTTCATGTAGATTCCAAATATGTGCTTAGATCTATGAAAATAAAACTCCTCCTTTCAGCTACCCTTGACCGAACCACTAGGGGTACTTGAACCAAAAATTACAACTTTGTTTTAATGCTTCCAACACTTGTTCCTTTTGGTTTACCTTACACCATTTCTCATTTTAAGCATCATGAAAGCCTTAAAACATTTAAAAACTCATCCTAGGGTTCAATGATCATCTGGCCGAAATGAACATCCAAAGAAACAACCAAGAAAAATGCTTCAAAACAACCTATACTCACTTGCAACCACTAGGAGCTAACATGTTTTGATGTGTCGTAGCAAGTGTGATTAACAAAACTTCCTTCCCCTCAAGATAACGAGTTTGGTCAACACCCAAAGGAGAGGAGAAACAGATTTTTCAACCATAGAAAGAAAGAAAACAAAGCAAGAACCTATGTAGAACCAAGAACTAACCTTAAATCCTTGGTTGTATGGTCAAAGCTGCTAGCTTTTCCTTGTTCCTTCTTCAAAACCCTCTCTTTTCTCTCCTTTCCTCCCTTGGCCGAACCAACATCTGAAAATGAGGGGGAGATGAGTTTGTTTAATGAGCCAAAATATCCCAACCACCCTCTTTAATGAGAATCCAAGTGTCATTACCCTCTTTAATCTTGCTTTCTCTTTCTTAATTAACAAAATCCAAATGAAATTAATTACCAAAAGTCAAGATCCTCTCTATTGGAGGAGTGACACTTGGAAAATTCAAATCCTCTCCATTAAGGGCTTGACACATGGCTCAATGTGATCCATTTGATTTGCAAGACACTAGTCTTGCTTTATCAGTATACGTTGGCTCTAAGTTTAACTTCCTTTCTATAATTACAGTAGTTTGACCTCTGTAATTATTTTCTGTTAGATTCTTAATTTATTCTCCTTATTTTTATCTTCCCAAATTGCCCTCTTTACCTCAAAATTAATTTCCTAATAATTAAATAAAAAGAAAAATTAATTTCCTTCTCTTTAGGGATTTTTCCACTTTTCACAAGTATTTGGAAAAATCTTGGATACTTGAGGATCTTCATTTAATTCCATAATTTTTCATAGATCCTTGGGGTGTCATAGGAATTTTCTTGGAATTTTATCCTCCTTAAAAGTATTTATTTGGAATTTTCCGAATAAAATCCCTTAATTAGCCTAAATCACCCTTAAATTCTCTTGTAATTTCTCTAAGGGTAATTTGGTCATAAAACTAACTTTATAATTTCATATAACTCTCAAAGGACATTATCCTTATTTTTTCTTAATTTTCCAAGGCTTGGAAATATTTTTCCTTATTTACATTTGACTAATTTTTTCTTAATTAGTCAAATTCCTATTTTTGGCTTGGAAAATTATGGTAATTATTTTCACCGAAATTCTTCTATTTTTTCTTATCATTTTTAATCCTCAATAATTTGAGAATATTTCTTATTTCTAATTACCATAATGCTGGATGTGACAATTCCCACACTTAGGAGCTTTGAGATCTCCCTCTTAACTACTTCCTTAATCAAAGGATTTACTCTTCTTTGGTTTTGTTTTACTGGGTTTGCTCCTTCCTCTAAAAGGATTCTATGAGTGTAGACGGTTGGGCAAATACCAGGTATATCAGCTAGAGTCCATCCTATGGCTTTCTTGTACTTTTTAAAAAACATTAAGCAATATCTTCTCCTCTTTTAGGGAAAGGTAGTTTGCAATTATGACCGGGAGTTGCTCATTAGACTCCAATAAAGCATATTTAAGGTTGGGTGGTAGGGGCTTAAGCTCAAGAGTGGTTAGTTAGACTAGAAAAGGGATTAATTTAGAAATTTCAATAGAAAAAAGTGTAAGATTACTCCCTTCTCGGCTGTGGAATGTACCCCAAGGTTGATTGAGTCCACCATTGATCCCTCCATTTCTCTAAGGGTTGAATCAACCAGTTGTTGATCATTGTTAGCAATGGCCTTGGACACCATACTTGCATCACTTGAACAACAAGTTAAAGCACTATCAAAAGATATTTTAAAGTATGAGAAGAAATAGCGTAAGGAATTGGTTCACAAGGTGAAGTAGGAATCTCTATGGCCCTTAAATCGAGGCTCCTTCTGTAGAGCAAGTGCGAAGGTGGAACAGCAACAGTGGATGGGTACTCTGAATTTGCAGCACTGTGAGGGGTTTGTCGTGACGACCAATACATTTTGTCATGACAAGCTGAAGAAGCAGAGCTGACACCCTCAGGATATAATTGTTCGTCGTGGCTAAACCTCCTTCTCATCACACGAATGGGCAAGACAGTAAGCTTCATTTTCAGAGACTGTGATGCTCTGACTCCCTTCTAGATCTAAATCTCCTACAATACTAATAGAAAGTTTCTCTCTAAGAGAGTTGTCACTGATAATTAGAGGTATGGTGCTAATGCAAGATTTAGAGTCACAAGATAACAATAAAAGTAGATGTGGGGCCGGTCGCGTACAATTAACTATTGCACAGTTAAGACATGTCTCACTGCCACCACATGAACATGCAGAGGGAAAAGAATAGAGGGAAGAAAATGAAGTAGGGGCTTCATCCTCATTAAGTAAGGACTCACATGAATAAAATTTAGAAATATCAGAGATAACCTCACTCAATTCAAATTCAAAAATAGCATCATCAACAGCAACATCAATAACATCTAAACCCAAAAGAGATATAAGGATGCCTCATTGCCTCATACATATTGAAAGAAACTACTTGCTCTCCCACTTCTATGGCTATAACACCATCTTTTATTCGAATCATCATGTTCGAAGTCCTCAAGAATGGTCTACCAAGAATGAGTGTTGATTTATGAGACAACTTATTAGCCATATCAAGCACATAAAATCCAGTTGTTCTAGAATCCTTGAACTGAATTAGATATCCTCTGGAATCCCCTCAGGTTTCCTAGTTGTTCTATCGGCCAATTAGAGTGTAACAGTAGTGGTCTGTAAGATATTGACTCCTAAGGCTCTGTATGTTACACCTTATTATCAGATCCACTTAGGGTTTAATCAAAATCATTTTAAACCACAGTGGATGCTCTTGGGCTTAATTTTCGGATTTTTACTGTTCATCGGGTAAAAATCCAGTTTTCTGGCCCAACTTCGAAAAATCATAACTTAATTTAGAAAAATCAAAATAGAGTGGTTTAAAATTATATAAAAATAATTTTGAATGTTCTTTCATGAAAAAATAATCTTGTAAACCAATTCTATTTGAGAAAGTATCAGGTTTTTGTGAAAGTCACCACTGTCCTTTTGGTAAAAATTCTTTTTCCAGATTCTGGATCTTAACTTTGGAAAATCATTATAAATCGTCTAGTTGGCCATTTTTAACGTGCTGACTATAAAATTGAAGCTTAGAATGTGATCTACATTCATACCAAATTTTGTGATTTAATGCATTCGGTAACCTAGCCAAAACGTTGCTCAAAGTCAGCTGTGTAGTTAGGGTTACAGCACTGAACAACATAATATTTACATAACCAAAAGCCAATGAAATTTTTATGGTTTGGCACCATAATTAACTTGAATCTGTGGCTTGCCTCTTGATGATTCAGTTCCTAAAAGGTTAGATTTTATTTGGAAGGAATGAGATTTCAAAGAAATCCCAATAGCAAAATTAACCAACTATACCATCAACAAGCATCATTATTATGCATAACCACATTAACTACTATTGGTAAACTAGCATACTCATCATTTGGAAAACTCAATCATGCTATAAAGATATGCAAATATATATTGTAATTAGTATAGGATTAAATCAGATATGATAGGATAGGATATTATCTCCTAATAATGAGCCATTAATGGTCCAGACTCCTCTCTTATGTATAAATTCCCCTTTCTGATCATGAATATACAAGAAATATATCCCATATTATTCTTTATTACTTACTACATTCAAAACTTTCCCAATATTGTTTCCAACCTGAAAGGAGTAGGGGTGTGCATGAAGCCCAAATGCCCGCTAAGCCCGCCCAAGCCCGAAGAAAAATTACCCAGCCTAGCCTGAAAAAAAAGAGCCCGAAAAAGAATGGGTATCTTTGGGCTGGGCATTTCATGGGTAAGGCTGGACATCAGGCAGGACATGCTGCCCTGCCCATTTGGCCCTGCCCAGATTATATTGATATATATTATAATTTATAAAATAATATTAATATATTACATTTCTTTACCCAAAAAAAAGTTATTCCCTCCTCTTTGCAATTTAATTTATTATTGTTACATGTATGTTAGTTTTTCATTTTAGGGATCTAATTTTTCTAAAGAAGCAATAATATCTTGCTTTTAACTTGTTCTTCATGAGTTTTATTGAGTACATCTTATTATGTGTTGCTGTTGTAATGTTGACTATTTATAAGTCTATCTTCCCTTATATGTCATTAACAACTTTCTTTGTTAGAGAATAAAGTTCATACATTACATACTTGTATAAATCAACAATTTTGAATATTTATACAAGATAGAAAACAAGATTGGCGTAGGAGCAAAGAAAGAAAATTAGGGTTTAATTATCTGAATTACATGTTTTATTTTTTTTATTTAATTTATATTTAGTTATTTTGTATTAATTTTTAATGAACACATCATATGATGGAAAGAAGTCTTTTAGTTGTGTGGACTACTCACTGCATTGTATCACATAATAAGTGTTTGCATATTAAAAGTGGTTATATTAAATTATTATAAGATTTTAAAATTTTTTATTTATCTTTTTACAATTATTTCACCATATTTTTATATGGTTTATATTATTCCTTTTAACCCATTGCTTCAGTTTTAATATCATTTTACAATCCTTTAGGTAACATTTAATTTTTGCCACTTGAATGGATAATCAAGCTTCTATTACATCGTCATCTCCAACCCTCAATGGAATATCTCAATGTGCTTCAACCCCTCTTCAATTTTTTCAAATGTTTTATTCTTTTCTCAACTTTATGGAGATTGACGCAAAACGTTTGAATTTCAAGGTTTTAATTACAATCTTGAGAGTTGTTTTGTTCTAAATGGGTTATGAATATTATTTATTTAGATATTTGCTAAGACTTGTTTTAAATTATTTCTAGATAATTTCAAGGCGCAAAAATGTAAAATTATGAAATGTAATTTTCAGTTATGGACAAAAGTTTTTTTACATGTGATATCGGCAGGTCATCACTATTTGGTCAACGAAGCCCGCCCTGCCCAGCCCAAAATGGTTAGGGCTTCTATGGGCAGGGCTGGGCAGCAAGCTACAAAATGCAGCCCGCTCATATTTCGAGCCAAGCATTGGGCAGGGGTCCAACCCTGCCCATGTGCACCCCTAGAAAGGAGTAATGTCTATGCTTGTAGGAGAACTAGTTGCTTTTACCCATCTTCAACATGGGAGATGTAAAGGATATGTACTGGTAAGAGTGGGTAGGGTCATCATGATGGAGGAAACATTATTCAAACGAGGCTGCACAAGAGGTTTGAAGTTGTTAGTTTCTCTGGATCTGCTGCTCTTTGATGAACTCGTTAGATTAGTTACAGTGTTATCGAATTTATTTTCAAACCATTCTAGTCTATGTGAAAGAGAGTCTTTCTTTATCGTTCGCTTTGGGGTTCTCACTTAAAATTAAGTCCAAGCTATGCAGTATAATGCAAACTCGGGTCGTTTCTCTTTTGGGAGCCTTAATTAATTACCTAAGTTAGACTAAATGCTATGCAAAGTAATGAAAAGGGGTTTTTGGGTTTTTAACATTTAATGAAATGTGCCAAAACTAAATGCAATGAAAACAAATCTAAGATAGTGATAATAGTGATGTAATGGAAATGAATGATAGGAAATCTCTTGAAAAAGGTTTTGATGCAATCATAGTTCACTTAAATATGGGAGTTTCACAAATCATTAGGTTTTCTTAATCAGAACCTCATTAATGAAAACTTTGTTTAGCATCCCTAATGTGTAAAATTGGAATGATCATGCAATTGGCTTAATGTAACACACAATAAACTCAGCACCCAAACACAACTATGCAAGATAGAAGAGAATAATGAGAGTTACAATAAGCATATATGCAACTACATATATTTAAGCTCATAGTTCAACATAAATCAATCCAAAATACAAATGCTAATCAGTAACCACTGATTACAGAATTAATCAAAGCATCTAACTAAGACTTTACAACTCCTAAACCTAGGAAATCATAAATCCCTAGCTAAAAACTAAAGATTAAAACTAAAACTCCCCTTTGAAGCTTAGGAACTCATGCTACTCCACCATCTTCAAGAGTTGAATAGCTTAGCTCATCATAGCCTTGGAATCAGCTCCAACCAGAGGTAGATCTTCAGCCATAATGATCAGGAGATGAAAGAAATGAAAGTGGATGAAGAAGAAATGCAGGAAAATGGAAGGTGAAGAAGATGGAGATGGAGGATTAGGGTTTCTGAGGGAGAGATGAGAGAAGATGACGATAGAAACGTAGGTGGTGGCTGAATAATAAGAGTCTGACCTCACCATACCAAAATAGGGTTTCTAACCCTAAATTTACGTGCATGGGTCGGTTCCTGGGGGTGGGTAGGTCAAAATTTCCGAAATGGTCGGGTCTGAAATTTGCTGATACGAAGCGTTCGTCATGGCGAACCATGGCAGAGAGCTTTGCTTCTTGACGGACGACGTTCGCCGCGGCGAACTGTGGCAGAAGTTCCTTTTCGCTCTTTGTGCCTTGAGTCTTCAATTCTGGCCCCAATCTCTAGTGTCCTACAATAAGAAGCAACAAATTGAAGTATCAATTGTCCTAGAAATCAATTGAATACAATTAATTACCAATTATGACAATTTTATCCTCAAAAAGGCACTAACTTAAAGTAAGGACTCTTAATCTAAATTAAGCACAATTATCATTAAAAAGGGCCAGAAAATACCACAAAATCATGGATAATGTAATGAAAAGATAATAATATCTTGAGCTCAATCAAATTGCCCCATACTTAGACCTTTGTACTCGTGGACAAAGCTCAAGAATAATTCAAAGAGATACTAGCACAAAGAGAAATACTACCATGCTTAAAGATGAAAGCAGAAGATTAGTAAGAAATTCTCACAGGGTTTGACATCAGTAAACAAAGATATGCTAAGAAAATGAGCACAATGGACAATTAACTCAAAAGATTGATCAAGAAAGATCTATTTCATGGATAAGTGTTTCACTCTTAACTCACTTGGTTTGGGGTTATTTCACTCCAAGTCTACTCAATCCAATTTCTACCATAGGCTTGTAATAATTCTACCTTTTCACCACAGGAAGCAAACTTTGTAAGTCAAGAGGACTTTTAAGGGTTAGAACTTGAATGAAGGCCAAGTGAAATGAATGGAATGAGAGTGAAAATGGAAATGAGTACAAGTATACAAATTATTAAGACAGAATTAATCTAAATAAAAGCAAGGGAAGAAGCTACTTAGTTTTTATTTTATAATTTTTATGTCTTTATCCTTTTTTTTTCGATTTAAGCAACTTCTTCTTCTTGTTTTTTTTAACTACAAATAATTGCATGCATGTACTCAAGATGAAGGTCCAAAGGGGTTTACAACGGTAAAATGATTGGGTTTGTGTTTGGGAAACGAGGATTTGAAATCGAATGCCTCTATCATTTTTACAAAAATTGATTCACTAAGCTTCGATTAAGAATTAAAACAAGTTCTAGAGAAATATGAAATAAGCAGATTCACTCAATTTAATAACTTTAGGCCCAAAAATCCTTCCAACAAGGCTAAAATCTCAATTAATCAATCTCAAGGATTAACAACCACACAGTCATAGTTTCAAAGCATATCATCATTTACTATCTGTCAAAAACATGAGAATAACTAGCCCAAGTTCAACCCTCATTTAAAAGTATGGAAAGTTTTCTAAAAGCACTAGTACAATTTGAACTTTTCCAATAATTTAAAAAAAGGGATGCAGGAGTATAAAGAATCTAAGCCAGGAAAAATTTTTGAAGACCAGCTGAAATTGCAAAGAATTTATTATTTAAATAATTTTTTTTAGGGGGGTTGCCGCGGCGAAAGAATGGAGGTCGCCGCGGCGAAAGGTAGCAGAAACGAAATCTGAAGAAGGGGCCGGTCTTCGTCGTGGTGAAGGTGTCCCGAGAGCTAATTAACGTGAAACAAAGGGGGCTTCGCCACGGTGAAGGAAAATGTTTGCCGCGGCGAAGGGTGGCAGAAACGAAAAATTCCTGAGTAATTTTCAACTCTTCAGCAACTAAACTCAAAATATTCACAATTTAACCAATTTATAAGTTCAAAAACACCTTAAAATCACATAGATGCATGGATGCATGAGAAATATTTGCTAGAATCCACAATAAATCCCTCCCCCACACTTAAACACAACATTGTCCTCAAGGTGTGAATCAATGATAGCAAATACCAGAAATGAAGTGCAGGGGTGAAAATAAATCAAAGATCATAACAAATTAATAAGAAAGCATCCATCTAAACAAGTTCAAAACTAATTGAGCACAATAAAAGTTCAAAAATATCCAGCCTCAGAACAACAGAAGAAGAACAAACGAAACAAGAGAAAACAACAAAAACAAAAAGACTAAAAACTAAGGCTGCTGCTTAGGATCATCTGCCCTGGATCCTGACAGTCCTGCACCCGATGTGCCTGCTTCGTCCATACCCATACTGCTCTGTGGCTCCTCCTCCTCAGTTGGTAAAGCAAAGTTCAACCAGTTCGCGATCAAGGCATCAATACGGCGGCGGGGGTAGCGACGTTCTCGCTCATACAGTACATCACGGTCCTTTTGCCGCTTAATCTCCCGGAGGAGTGTAACGCGTAACTGGTGAACTTCCTCAGACAGCTCGTCAATGTCATCCGCAAGTATGTCTAAGGTGACTGGCTAGGAAGGCTCAGGAGCATCTTGGCCTTCCTCGACTGGCTCAACAGCTGCCTGGCCTGCACTAACATCGTAAACAGGATGGATAGGAGGGTGGGGTCCAATGGTGGGCTGTTTGAGGCGCTCATACTGGAAGAGCGGTGCAGGTTCGAAATAGCTGTCATTATCAAATGCAGGTACCCCGCACTTGCGGAAAATGTCAGAGATAAGGTGGGGAAAAATGATGCTATTGGTGAGTTTTTTGGTGTTGACGGAATCGTGGAGGGCTGATTGGATAGTTTGAGCTACGTCGAAAGTTTTTCCGGTCATGAGGAGAAAAACGATAAAGGCTTGGCGTTTAGGGAGGTTCTGGAGATGGGAAGTGGGCAAGATGTTGTTGCAGACCAAGTGCAGCCACGGCCTCGCCTCAAGCCAGAAATCGGAGTGTTTCAAGTAAAGCTCAGCAGTGCGGGGACGATGCCAAGTGGCACCATCCCGGCACAGGGTCTGGAGGATTTCATCAAAAGGATAATTATCTCTGTAATGTGAATAGTGGGAATGACGAACCTCAGGAAGGCGGTAGTGGTGGGCAATGTTATATGTGTGAAGGAGTAATTCACACGGTGGTCACGGAACAGGATGGATATCATGCCATTAAGGCGGGCGTAGGTGTAGAAGTGGCGGACGAAGGCATCATTGCCCATTTCTCGTGGGCGAACCAATTCAGTCAATTGGGATTCCTGGAGTCTTTGGACAAAGGGGTGGTCTGGTGGGTCAAGAGGGAAGGGTCTCTCCTTAAGGAGGGGGCGCTTGTCACTATCTTATAGAGGTCATCATAAGATAAGGCTTCCTCAGAGTCAGAGTCAGACACGAGTAAGGGTTCAGGGTTTTTAGTGCGAGGCATTTTCCTGAAGCAACAAACAATAGAAAAACTAAACATTGAGCAAACAACCACAACCTAAACAACCCAGAAAAAACCAAAATTACAACCTAGACAGTAGCAAATGGTTAGATAATGATTCATAGATTTTCAGAGGATCAAAAGTTTTCAGAATTAAGTAAAGAGATTAAAGAAAAACACAATGTACTATGAATCATTAGATAACCTATAGGCTATGTAACTACAAGCTAACAACAAAATAGCCTACCCCAACAACACAATGCCAGAATAACTAAGCAAACTAACAACTACACAGAATTAAACTAAAAGAAAGAATAAGGGAAGAGAGAAAACATACCGAGAGGGGAGGGAGAGAGACGCACAGTGAAGCAGAGAAAGGGAGAGAGAAAACTGAATAGATAAGGGAGGAGAGAATAGAGGGGGGGTGACGGTTTAAGAAGGAAGATGGAAGGGAGAGGCCGACTGGTTCGAATGGAGGGAAGAGGGGGTTGCCGCTGGGAGGAGAAAGGCCGAAGTGGAGAATGCGAAGAGTGAGAGGTCGAAGGAGGGGAATGCAAAGTAAGGGGGGTTCGACGGTTTGGATGAATTAAAAAGGGGTAAGGAGGGTTTAATGGAATGGGGAATGGAAAAGACCAAAAAGGGCTCAGGAGAGGATGGTAGGTGAATCAGAAGTGGGGGGCAAAAAGAGAAATTCACGCGGAAAAAAATAAGAAAGAAAGAAACCGTTCGGCACAGAAACGGCAGGTTCGCCGCGGTGAAACATGCCCGAGATGAAAAACAAAGGGGGAGAAGGACGTTTTGCCGCGGCGAAATCAAAAGTTAGCCGCGGCAAAACAATCCCGAGAGGAACACACAGAGACTGGCGACCTTCGCTGCGGCGAAACATCACCGAGAGCAACACACAAGAGAAACAGAACCACTTCGCCGCAGCGAAGGCTGGGGTTTGCCGCGGTGAAGTGTTACAGAACGCACAAAACAATACATAAAATACTCAAACATTAGAGAAACACAACACCAAACAACAGACGAAGCTGGATACTCCAAAAACTTTAAAGTGCAACAGAAGAGATCAGAAGGTGCTCAATAAATCCATGATTAAGTAGTATACCACATACAAACTTTCTCAATCAATCTGAATCATATAATTCATTCCAAGCACCAAATCATCAAGCACAAAGCAAGATAAGATAGAGATAAAAACTTCCAGGGGGTCTTATTGAATTCAAACAATAACTACACTACTTTCCTACTGAAAAGGGTTTCTCCCCCACACTCATTCAACATACAATGCACAAAACATAGCAAGCTCAATAATTAAGCAAAAGCATGTAAATGAGTGAAGGAAAGAAACGACCAGGGAGCTAAGGAGGCTTTTGGTTCTCATGGTAGAGCTTCAGTTGATGGCCATTAACTTTAAGCTTTGCTCCAGTTTCCTCATTAAGAAGCTCCACCATTCCGAAATTATGCACCTTTGTGACTGTGTAAGGCCCATCCCAACGGGTATTGAACTTTCCTTGCTTAAATGTGAATCTGGCCTTAAACATCAATACCTTGTCTCCCACCTTGAAATTCTTCCGTAGGAGACCCTTATCATGCATAAGTTTGTCTTCTCCTTGTAAGTCGAGAGTTCTCATAAGCCTCCAATCTCAACTCTTCTAATTCTTGCAGCTGCAACTTCCTCTCCATCCCAGAAGATTCCAAGTCCATGTTACATTGTTTGACTGCCCAATATGCTTTATGCTCCAATTCTACTGGGAGGTGGCATGCTTTGCCAAAGACTAAGCGATATGGAGACATTCCAATTGGTGACTTATAGGCAGTTTTATAGGCCCACAATGCTTCCTCTAATCTTAGGCTCCAATCTTTCTTGGATGGTTTGACTATCTTCTCCAGTACCTGCTTCACCTCTCGATTGGACACTTCAGCTTGGCCATTGGTTTGGGGGTGATATGCAGTAGAGACTTTGTGGGTGACACCAAATTTAGAAAACAAGTTATCTACTACCTTATTACAAAAATGTGTACCTCTATCACTCACCACAGCCCTTGGAATCCCAAACCTACAGAAAATGTTGGACTTAAGAAACTTAGAAACCGCCTGGGCATCATCTTTTCTAGTAGGTACAGCCTCTATCCATTTGGAGACATAGTCAACAGCTAGAAGAATGTATATAAAACCAAAGGACGGAGGAAAGGGACCCATGAAGTCAATTCCCCAAACATTAAAAATTTCACAAAACAGTAAAGGCTGTTGAGGCATTTCGTGTCTTTTACCTAACCCTCCAAAACGTTGACATTTGTCACAGGACCGACAAAATCATAAGAATCTTTAAAAGGGGTTGGCCAATAAAAACCAGAATCTAAAATCTTCCTAGATGTTCTCCTTGTACTGAAATGACCACCACAAACCATGGAATGGCAAGCTGCTATGATAGACTCAAACTCTTCACTAGGCACACACTTTCTTATAACCTGGTCACTACATATCCGCCATAGGTGAGGGGCATCCCAAATGTAGTGTCTCGATTCGCTTCGAAGTTTTTGTGCCTGGAATTTAGACATAAAAGGAGGGGTGAGTCCAGTTATAAGATAATTAACAATATGCGCATACCAAGGCTCTTTAATAGCTAAGGCACATAATACTGAATCAGGAAAAGAATCACAGGTGAGTTCAGAAGAGTCTACTCCCCGTGTATCATCAGGTAGCCTACTTAAGTGATGGCTACATGGTTCTCTGCCCCTGCTCGATCCTTCATTTCAATGTCAAATTCCTGGAGAAGTAATACCCACCTAATCAATCTTGGCTTCGATAGGTTTCTTCAGAAGATAACGAACAGCTGCATGATCAGTAAAAACAGTCACATGAGAGTTTAACAAGTAAGGCCTAAATTTTCTAAAGCAAAAACAACTGCAAATAGCTCTTTTTCGGTTTTTGTATAGTTGACTTGAGCTGCATCCAGTGTTTTCGAAGCATAGGCAATGACTCTTGAGAGCTTCTCCTCCCTCTGGCCTAACATAGCTCCTACAGCAAAATTAGAAGCGTCACATGAAATCTCAAAGGGCAAAGTCCAGTTAGGTGCAACAAGAATAGGAGGAGAAATGAGTTTAGACTTTAATCATCAAAAGCAACTCTACAAGAATCATCAAAATCAAATTTCACATCTTTTTGTAAAAGCTTTGAGAGAGGTAAAGCAATCTTGCTAAAATCTTTTATAAACCGCCTATAAAATCCCGCGTGACCCAAAAATGATCTAATATCTTTAACACAAGCAGGATAAGGCAAAGAAGATATAACCTCAATCTTAGCTTTATCAACTTCAATTCCCTTTTTAGAAATCAAATGTCCTAGCACTATCCCTTCATTGACCATAAAATGACACTTTTCGAAGTTTAAAATCAAATTCTTTTCAATGCATCTTTTTAAAACTTTTTCAAGACTAGCAAGACAATCATCAAAAGAACCACCATAAACAGTAAAATCATCCATAAAGACTTCCATACATTCCTCTAAGAAATCACAGAATATAGCCATCATACAACGTTGGAAAGTCCCTGGAGCATTACATAACCCAAAAGGCATCCTACGATAGGCGAAGGTACCAAAAGGACATGTGAAAGTAGTTTTATCTTGGTCCTCTGGTGCAATAGGTACTTGAAAGTACCCAGAGAAACCATCTAGAAAACAGTAATGAGATTTGCCTGCAAGTCTCTCAAGCATCTGGTCTATGAAAGGAAGAGGGAAATGATCTTTTCGTGTGGCATCATTGAGTTTTCTATAATCTATGCACACACGCCAGGAATTCTGAACTCTTGTAGGAATAAGCTCATCCCTATCATTTCTAACCACAGTAACCCCACTCTTTTAGGCACTACATGTATCGGACTAACCACTCACTATCAGATATGGGATAGATGATCCCAGCACTTAGAAGTTTGGTAATTTCCTTCTTAACCACATCAAGAATCAGGGGGTTAGTCTTCTCTGGGGTTGTCTCACTGGTTGGAACCTTCACTAAGCAAGATCCTATGTGTGCAAATGGCTGGCTAATCCCCGGAATGTCTGCTAAAGTCCACCAATAGCCCTCTTATGCTCTCTCAATACAGTAAGGAGTCTTTCTTCCTCAACCTTAGACAGGGAGTTAGCTATAATGACAGGTAATCGCTCATCAGACTCTAGAAAAGCATACTTCACAGTAGGGGGTAGGGTTTCAAATCAAGTGCAGGTGGTTGCACAATAGAGGGAATCAAATTATGAAGTTCAAGAGAGAACAGATTACTCCCCTTTCCTTCAACCAGTGAGAGTTCAGATCCATGTGGCTAGCTTTACCATCTCCAACTTTTCCAAGCATTGAACCAACATCAAGTTGATCCATCACAGCAACTGCTTTGGATGAATTCTTCTGCATACTTAAGTCATCACTGGATAACAAGTCATCAAATATCTCATGGTATGAAAGAATCAAAAGTAGACAAGTTAGGAGATGTAAGGGATTGAGAATAATCCTTTAACTCAAGGGTGTCTCTGCATCATATGAGCAGGTGGAATCGCTGAAAGTGGACTATCTTCGTTCTCTTCAGTCAAGCATGTTCGCTGAGGCGAACCGCTTCATCAATTGCCACTGCAGTATCACCTCCAATATGCTAGAATCACCTGAAACATCAATAGAAAACCTTTCTCCAAGAGAATCATCACTGCATAGAAGGAATGGAAATCATATGCGAATCAGAGATGAAACAGTGAATGCTTGTGGAATGGAAAGCAGCAATAACTACTGTACAGTTAAGGCATGTCACTCACCTCCACATGAGCAAGTAGAAGGAAAAGAATAAGAGAGAAAAAAAAGAAGAAAAGTGTCATCCTCATCAGCAGAATCACTAGAGGAATCATCTTGCAATTCAAACTCAGAACAAGCATCATCAATAGCAATATCAATCATATTAACACCCAAAAGAGAATAGTCTTCATAAGGATGCTTCATTGCTTCATACATGTTAAAACAAACTTATGATCTCCTACTTCCATAGTGATGGTACCTTCTTTCATGCTAATCATAGTGTTAGCAGTCCTTAAGAAAGGTCTACCAAGAATCAGTGTGGTGTCATGAACAAGCTCAGAAGACATGTCAAGTACATAAAAATCAGCAGGAAAGACCAAATCCTTACCTGGACCAAAATATCCTCTATGATGCCTTCAGGATACCTAATAGTCCTATCAGCTAACTGGGAGTACTACAGTGGTTGACTTAAGAGTCTTGACTCCTAGTGAAGTGTATACAGACTTAGGCATGACATTAATAGCTGCCCCTAGATCTAACAAGGCTCCCCCTATAGAAACTTTCCTATAGTGCAAGGGATGGGAGGATCCAGGGTCTTGGCATTTCACAGGGATTTGAGGTTTAAACAGGGCAGACACATTTGAGCTCACTTGGACTCTTCATTTGGTCTAAACTTTCTCTTATGGGTGCACAAGTCTTTAAGGTATTTAGCATAAGCAGGAACTCTCTTAACAAGATCAAGCAAAGGAATATTAACTTCCACTCTACTAAACAAATCAATAATATCTTTTTCATACTTAGTTTCAGTCTTTCTTTTGCTTATCAAGTACGAATTAGGAAAAGGAAGGTCCTTGAGATTTACCTCTTTATCATTCAGCTTATCGGCTCCATACTTACTTGGCTCAGATTCCACAGTTGTCTCCTTGCCATCATGTTCTTTTGAGGCTTCTTTCAGCTTTAGCCTCTTCTCCTTGGAGCTTTCAGAATGCTTCACTTTTGTAGGTGCTTGTGGCAGCTCATCACATAAGATCTCCTCATCTATAACTTCATCCTCCTCTTCTCTGAATTTCACTTGCTTCCCACTCCTAAGGGTAATAGCATTCAAGCCCTTAGGATTGATAACAGTGTTGGAGGGGATTGCGCCACTGCTCCTTGCTTGTTGCTCACTCATGTTGTTGGACAACTGAGTTACATAGGAGTTAATGTTCTCAGATTTAGTCTCCCATTGCTCCATCCTCTTTTCCAAAGCACTAAATCTAGCATCATTCTTGGATGAGTCTTGTTGAATTAGTGAAGCTAAGGAGTTGAACTGAGTAGCATTGTAGTAGCATTAGCAGGCCCTTTTTCCTTCATTAAGGTCATCATATTTTGTAGGAGTTGATTAGTTTCTCCTTAGGGGGATAGTTTAGGGCCTGAGATTGGTTTTGGAACTGGTTTGAAGATGAACCAGCTCCTCCACTCTTCTGAAATCTGTTTGGAGGTCTACTATCATCATTCCTCCAGCCCAATCGAGGGTTTGCTTTCCATCCCTCATTGTAAGTGTTGGAATAGGGTCCCATTTTTGATTTGGACGGCCTTGAGACTGTAGACACTTCCTCATAGCGGCGGACAAACGCTAGAAATATGCATGACTGATCCACATGTTTCACAACTAGGCGCTGTAATGTCCATAGGAGCAGATGGGCGATACACACTCATATTCTTTAATTCAGCAGTGATCAAAGACAATTGAGATGTCACTTGGCTTCCCAAAGAATCTACTTTTGATTCCAAAGCGTCCATTCTCCTACTGTGACCGAAGCAGCTCCCACCTCATGCACTCCTCTAGTATCTCTCACACCATGTGTTGATGATTCAGGGCATCTTC